>NC_034180.2:3750064-3755064 GCF_002021735.2 Oncorhynchus kisutch | reverse complement strand
AACCCACATTGCATTTGTGACTGGCCTGAATGCATTTTCCTTGTCTATGATAAATGGGTATTAGATAGAAATGTATTTTTAAAACAAATTTTTTATTGCAGGCAGGTGAATGCAAATGATGGGGAAGCAACATTGAGAACAGCGGGAAATGTCCCTTCCAGTCAAAAGGAGATGGACATTGCTTGACGATGACTTTCTAATTTCGTACAGTGGAAATAGGCAGAAATGAATAACTAAAATGTCTGCCACCATCTCTCTCTCTCTCTCAGTGACAGTACTCCCCTTGGGCATCTTTTGAGTTACGTGCTAAGTTCCACCTTTTTTGAGAAGGCAAATCTATTGAATTTCAATTGCTTCTTCTTGAGGAAGGACGCCTCAGAGGTATTATATAGTTGACATCGGTAGAACCAGGGAATAAAACTACATCTATATTAGGATGTGGGAAGTCAGGCAAGGGCTGAGGTAACTGAGTGGCCACTGAATATAGGGAAGAAAGACCATTCAAAATCCCATTCACACAGAGCAGATAGATAAAGAGGACTACTTTTAGTCAGAATGTGGTCCTCAGGGCCTGTCTGGATGTGGTCTACCTATATTACATTTTCCCTGCTGGTAAATACCCTTCCTGGTTTAGCCTGAGGCCACAGGAAGTAGTGGGAGCCGTGCTGTGTAGCCGTGAGGCTCTTGTCTATGTGTTGTGAAGCTGTCTGCTCCCTGTACTGTCTTGTCTAGGTGTTGTGAAGCTGTCTGCTCCCTGTACTGTCTTGTCTATGTGTTGTGAAGCTGTCTGTTCCCTGTACTGTCTTGTCTAGGTGTTGTGAAGCTGTCTGCTCCCTGTACTGTCTTGTCTATGTGTTGTGAAGCTGTCTGCTCCCTGTACTGTCTTGTCTAGGTGTCGTGAAGCTGTCTGCTCCCTATACTGTCTTGTCTAGGTGTTGTGAAGCTGTCTGCTCCCTGTACTGTCTTGTCTAGGTGTTGTGAAGCTGTCTGCTCCCTGTACTGTCTTGTCCAGGTGTTGTGAAGCTGTCTGCTCCCTGTACTGTCTTGTCTAGGTGTTGTGAAGCTGTCTGCTCCCTGTACTGTCTTGTCTATGTGTTGTGAAGCTGTCTGCTCCCTGTACTGTCTTGTCTAGGTGTTGTGAAGCTGTCTGCTCCCTGTACTGTCTTGTCTAGGTGTTGTGAAGCTGTCTGCTCCCTGTACTGTCTTGTCCAGGTGTTGTGAAGCTGTCTGCTCCCTGTACTGTCTTGTCTAGGTGTTGTGAAGCTGTCTGCTCCCTGTACTGTCTTGTCCAGGTGTTGTGAAGCTGTCTGCTCCCTGTACTGTCTTGTCTAGGTGTTGTGAAGCTGTCTGCTCCCTGTACTGTCTTGTCTAGGTGTTGTGAAGCTGTCTGCTCCCTGTACTGTCTTGTCCAGGTGTTGTGAAGCTGTCTGCTCCCTGTACTGTCTTGTCTATGTGTTGTGAAGCTGTCTGCTCCCTGTACTGTCTTGTCCAGGTGTTGTGAAGCTGTCTGCTCCCTGTACTGTCTTGTCTAGGTGTTGTGAAGCTGTCTGCTCCCTGTACTGTCTTGTCTATGTGTTGTGAAGCTGTCTGCTCCCTGTACTGTCTTGTCCAGGTGTTGTGAAGCTGTCTGCTCCCTGTACTGTCTTGTCTATGTGTTGTGAAGCTGTCTGCTCCCTGTACTGTCTTGTCTATGTGTTGTGAAGCTGTCTGCTCCCTGTACTGTATTGTCTAGGTGTTGTGAAGCTGTCTGCTCCCTGTACTGTCTTGTCCAGGTGTTGTGAAGCTGTCTGCTCCCTGTACTGTCTTGTCTAGGTGTTGTGAAGCTGTCTGCTCCCTGTACTGTCTTGTCTAGGTGTTGTGAAGCTGTCTGCTCCCTGTACTGTCTTGTCTAGGTGTTGTGAAGCTGTCTGCTCCCTGTACTGTCTTGTCTATGTGTTGTGAAGCTGTCTGCTCCCTGTACTGTCTTGTCTAGGTGTTGTGAAGCTGTCTGCTCCCTGTACTGTCTTGTCTAGGTGTTGTGAAGCTGTCTGCTCCCTGTACTGTCTTGTCTAGGTGTTGTGAAGCTGTCTGCTCCCTGTACTGTCTTGTCTATGTGTTGTGAAGCTGTCTGCTCCCTGTACTGTCTTGTCTATGTGTTGTGAAGCTGTCTGCTCCCTGTACTGTCTTGTCCAGGTGTTGTGGAGCTGTCTGCTCCCTGTACTGTCTTGTCTATGTGTTGTGAAGCTGTCTGCTCCCTGTACTGTCTTGTCTATGTGTTGTGAAGCTGTCTGCTCCCTGTACTGTCTTGTCCAGGTGTTGTGAAGCTGTCTGCTCCCTGTACTGTCTTGTCTAGGTGTTGTGAAGCTGTCTGCTCCATGTACTGTCTTGTCCAGGTGTTGTGAAGCTGTCTGCTCCCTGTACTGTCTTGTCCAGGTGTTGTGAAGCTGTCTGCTCCCTGTACTGTCTTGTCCAGGTGTTGTGAAGCTGTCTGCTCCCTGTACTGTCTTGTCCAGGTTTTGTGAAGCTGTCTGCTCCATGTACTGTCTTGTCCAGGTGTTGTGAAGCTATCTGCTCCCTGTACTGTCTTGTCCAGGTGTTGTGAAGCTGTCTGCTCCCTGTACTGTCTTGTCTAGGTGTTGTGAAGCTGTATGCTCCCTGTACTGTCTTGTCTAGGTGTTGTGAAGCTGTCTGCTCCCTGTACTGTCTTGTCTAGGTGTTGTGAAGCTGTCTGCTCCCTGTACTGTCTTGTCCAGGTGTTGTGAAGCTGTCTGCTCCCTGTACTGTCTTGTCTAGGTGTTGTGAAGCTGTCTGCTCCCTGTACTGTCTTGTCTATGTGTTGTGAAGCTGTCTGCTCCCTGGACTGTCTTGTCTAGGTGTTGTGAAGCTGTCTGCTCCCTGTACTGTCTTGTCTAGGTGTTGTGAAGCTGTCTGCTCCCTGGACTGTCTTGTCTAGGTGTTGTGAAGCTGTCTGCTCCCTGTACTGTCTTGTCTAGGTGTTGTGAAGCTGTCTGCTCCCTGTACTGTCTTGTCTAGGTGTTGTGAAGCTGTCTGCTCCCTGTACTGTCTTGTCCAGGTGTTGTGAAGCTGTCTGCTCCCTGTACTGTCTTGTCTATGTGTTGTGAAGCTGTCTGCTCCCTGTACTGTCTTGTCCAGGTGTTGTGAAGCTGTCTGCTCCCTGTACTGTCTTGTCTAGGTGTTGTGAAGCTGTCTGCTCCCTGTACTGTCTTGTCTATGTGTTGTGAAGCTGTCTGCTCCCTGTACTGTCTTGTCCAGGTGTTGTGAAGCTGTCTGCTCCCTGTACTGTCTTGTCTATGTGTTGTGAAGCTGTCTGCTCCCTGTACTGTCTTGTCTATGTGTTGTGAAGCTGTCTGCTCCCTGTACTGTATTGTCTAGGTGTTGTGAAGCTGTCTGCTCCCTGTACTGTCTTGTCCAGGTGTTGTGAAGCTGTCTGCTCCCTGTACTGTCTTGTCTAGGTGTTGTGAAGCTGTCTGCTCCCTGTACTGTCTTGTCTAGGTGTTGTGAAGCTGTCTGCTCCCTGTACTGTCTTGTCTAGGTGTTGTGAAGCTGTCTGCTCCCTGTACTGTCTTGTCTATGTGTTGTGAAGCTGTCTGCTCCCTGTACTGTCTTGTCTAGGTGTTGTGAAGCTGTCTGCTCCCTGTACTGTCTTGTCTAGGTGTTGTGAAGCTGTCTGCTCCCTGTACTGTCTTGTCTAGGTGTTGTGAAGCTGTCTGCTCCCTGTACTGTCTTGTCTATGTGTTGTGAAGCTGTCTGCTCCCTGTACTGTCTTGTCTATGTGTTGTGAAGCTGTCTGCTCCCTGTACTGTCTTGTCCAGGTGTTGTGGAGCTGTCTGCTCCCTGTACTGTCTTGTCTATGTGTTGTGAAGCTGTCTGCTCCCTGTACTGTCTTGTCTATGTGTTGTGAAGCTGTCTGCTCCCTGTACTGTCTTGTCCAGGTGTTGTGAAGCTGTCTGCTCCCTGTACTGTCTTGTCTAGGTGTTGTGAAGCTGTCTGCTCCATGTACTGTCTTGTCCAGGTGTTGTGAAGCTGTCTGCTCCCTGTACTGTCTTGTCCAGGTGTTGTGAAGCTGTCTGCTCCCTGTACTGTCTTGTCCAGGTGTTGTGAAGCTGTCTGCTCCCTGTACTGTCTTGTCCAGGTTTTGTGAAGCTGTCTGCTCCATGTACTGTCTTGTCCAGGTGTTGTGAAGCTATCTGCTCCCTGTACTGTCTTGTCCAGGTGTTGTGAAGCTGTCTGCTCCCTGTACTGTCTTGTCTAGGTGTTGTGAAGCTGTATGCTCCCTGTACTGTCTTGTCTAGGTGTTGTGAAGCTGTCTGCTCCCTGTACTGTCTTGTCTAGGTGTTGTGAAGCTGTCTGCTCCCTGTACTGTCTTGTCCAGGTGTTGTGAAGCTGTCTGCTCCCTGTACTGTCTTGTCTAGGTGTTGTGAAGCTGTCTGCTCCCTGTACTGTCTTGTCTATGTGTTGTGAAGCTGTCTGCTCCCTGGACTGTCTTGTCTAGGTGTTGTGAAGCTGTCTGCTCCCTGTACTGTCTTGTCTAGGTGTTGTGAAGCTGTCTGCTCCCTGGACTGTCTTGTCTAGGTGTTGTGAAGCTGTCTGCTCCCTGTACTGTCTTGTCTAGGTGTTGTGAAGCTGTCTGCTCCCTGTACTGTCTTGTCTAGGTGTTGTGAAGCTGTCTGCTCCCTGTACTGTCTTGTCCAGGTGTTGTGAAGCTGTCTGCTCCCTGTACTGTCTTGTCTATGTGTTGTGAAGCTGTCTGCTCCCTGTACTGTCTTGTCCAGGTGTTGTGAAGCTGTCTGCTCCCTGTACTGTCTTGTCTAGGTGTTGTGAAGCTGTCTGCTCCCTGTACTGTCTTGTCTATGTGTTGTGAAGCTGTCTGCTCCCTGTACTGTCTTGTCCAGGTGTTGTGAAGCTGTCTGCTCCCTGTACTGTCTTGTCTATGTGTTGTGAAGCTGTCTGCTCCCTGTACTGTCTTGTCTATGTGTTGTGAAGCTGTCTGCTCCCTGTAC
>NC_034180.2:3657571-3744964 GCF_002021735.2 Oncorhynchus kisutch | reverse complement strand
CCCCTTTCCATACTCCATACTCTGACCTACACTCATTTCCCCCCTCTCTCTCTCGCTCTCTCTCTCTCTCTCTCTCATTCTCTCGATTTTTCCCTCTTCTCTTTCTCTCCTATCCTCAACCTTATCTTTTCCTTCTCATATTTTTCCTCTTTTCCCCTCTTTTTCTCTCCTCCTCTATTGTGGTTGTGTGATGTCCCACCAGATGTACTGCAGCATCCAGGCTGCTCTGCTCTTGGCTGCTCTTATTTCCACTGTAGGACTCTGTGGCCTGAGGTGTAACGGCTGGACTGGCTGCCTTTAAGAAGAATCTCTCCCCATTGCGCCCACAAACACACACACACACAAACACACAGAGTATTTGAAGGCCACTGTCAGGTTGTGTATGCCTAACTGCGCACTGTGTGTGGTGTGTGTGTGTGTGTTGTGTGTGTGTGTGTGTGTGTGTGTGTGTGTGTGTGCATGCGGTGTGTGTGGTGTGTGTGTGGTCTGTGTGTGTGTGTGTGTGTGTGTGTGTGTGTGTGTGTGTGTGTGGTGTGTGTGTGTGTGTGTGTGTGCGTGCGTGCGTGCGTGCGCGCGCGCGTGTGTGTGTGTGTGTGTGTGTGTGTGTGTGTGTGTGTGTGTGTGTGTGTGTGTGTGTGTGTGTGTGTGTGTGTGTGTGTGTGTGTGTGTGTTTGTGTGTGTGTGTGTGTTGTGTGTGTGTGTGTGTGTGTGAAGGCTGACGATAAGCCATCTGGACCTGTGCAAAAACCTGCTGTGGTGCAGGAAACTCTCCAGCATCCTCTTCCTCTCTGTCAGCACTCTGAACAGTGACCACTGACACACATCAGAAGACTGGCTGGTGCTCTGATTCTGTAAAGTGAATGATTTAGTTGAGTAACATTACAGGACAGTCAGAGCTATGAGTGAATTATAGCTGTTCATCAAAAACGCTCATGAAATATCTACCAATACAGTGCCTGTGTCTGGATGATACAATGTTGCTAAATACTTTAGGACTTGTTAACTTGACCGGTGTTGTACTTGTACTTGATTAGGTGTAACAGTATTGCTTCCGTCCGTCTCCTCGCCCCAACAGTCACCTTCGAAGCATTGTTACCTATCGCTCCACAAAAGCCGCGGGAAACAAGGGAAACAACTTCTTCAAGGTCTCAGAGCGAGTGATGTCACCGATTTAAATGCTACTAGCGCTCACCGCTAACTAGCTGTCCATTTCACACACCCCTTTGATCTCATCCTTCTCTGCAGTAACCCCGGCAGCTGGGCAGAGCCCATTGAATGATCCGGGTCGCCACACCAATGTAACAGTATTTCTTCCGTACCTCTCTTCACCCCAACCTGCGTTTGAACCAGGGACCGTCTGCACACATCGACAAACAGTCACCTTCAAAGCATCATTACCTATCGCTCCACAAAAGCAGAGCAAAGGAGCAGAGCAAGGGGAACAACTACTTTACGGTCTCAGACCGAGTGGGCACCGATTGAAGAGCTACTAGCGTGCACCGCCAGCCAGTTCACACCGGTTACATAGACACTAATTTATATTTACATTTTAGTTATTTAGCAGACGCTCTCATCCAGAGCGACTTCGATACCTAGGTGGGACAACCTCATATCTCAGTCAAAGTAAGTTCATTTTACCTCAGTAAAGTAGCTGCCAGCAAAGTCAATGCCATTAGAAGTGAAGAAAAAAATTGAGATGATCAGAAAGGTAGAGTCTGAGGTTAACAGATTCTTTTCACTGAAGTAGGGCCAGAAAGCAGGTTGGTGTAGTCTGGAGCAGGGAGGGAAAACAGTAATAATGGGATGGAAGAGCAGCGTCTAGGGAGGTGGTACCTTCCTTTTATTAACAGCTCCCTGCATGGCACTCACTGGGGGAGGCCTGGGTAAAAAGGCTAGTGAAGGACACTTGCCCCCAGCAAGGTGAGACCGCTCTACTCAGCATCGATTGTGACTTGCTGACAGCCAGTGGGGGGGGGGGGGGGAGTGAGAAAGAGGGGAAGAGAAGGGGAGATGGAGAGAGACAGTCCCTCTATACACCTTCTCCACCTCCACCTTCTCCACCTTCATCTCTCTCGCTTCATCACAGGATAAAGTGAGCCATCGTGGGTATAGAAGAGACTATAACTTCCCTCCTGTGCTGCTGGTTAACAAGGCCCCGATGTTCAGTCAAGCTAGGGGAAAAGAAAAAGAAAGACTGATTTTCTAGTTTCTCTCTTTCTCCCCGGGGGAAGTGAACCTGCTAATCCATACAGTGGAGGGAACAGACTTGACATTCTGCACAATGCACCTGTAACACACACACACACACACACACGCACACACACTCTGTACAGGGGGACGTGAAAACAGCTGGATGACACATTTCATTCATTCAAATTTGTCAGGGGGACAATGAGATCTGAGTGGTAGAGAATACCTGAATGAACATTTGTACTGAATCATTCTACCCACTGCACCACTAACCCAATAATAGGATGATTGTTACAATTCATTTAAATGTCGGCAAAATGCCATCCCCCTGAATAGAGCACTCTGACTCCTAACACACAGGTTAATGCTCCGAGGTCTGAGGGATGGAGGACTCTGACTGCACCACACCATGTGTGAGATTTGGGGTGCGTCCCAAACAGCACCCTGCTGTATTTCCAATATAGTGCACCACTTATGACCGGAGCCCTATGGGACCTGGTCAAAAGTAGTGCACTACATGGGGAATAGGGGGCAATTTGGGGGGAACGTTGTTCTTTCAGTCCTAAAATAGTTTTCATCCATCAGCCTGGTGAAGTGGCTGGCCTGGCCGAGGCACTCAGCATGCCTGCCTTCTATTAAACAGACGACTAGACTAGACCCATTTATCTTAATTACAGTTAAACTCAATCAGGGATCTGTGTGTGTGTGTGTGTGTGTGTGTGTGTGTGTGTGTGTGTGTGTGTGTGTGTGTGTGTGTGTGTGTGTGTGTGTGTGTGTGTGTGTGTGTGTGTGTGTGTGTGTGTGTGTGTGTGTGTGTGTGTGTGTGTGTGTGTGTGTCTGTGTCTGTGTGTGTGTGTAAAATGCAATACTTCACCCACGCGGATTTGTGTGTGTTCAAATCAGTCAAAGCCTGCACATCTCCTTAGAGGGAGAAACCCCTCCCCCCTTCAGTAAGGTAGCAAGGTTCAGAGCTGGAGTTTAGCATATCACACCACAGTATAGTAATTCTCTATGGAGATGTACTTTGTAGTGGAGTTAGAGGACTGACGGGAACTAAGTGCCCGCCACACCTCACCTCAGCAGTTTCTAACCTCTAATGCTAATCTTGCACAGGGGATGAAAAGAGCAGTACTGGCTTACAGTAAATAGGCTATACATGAACCTACACTTATAAAGCTGGATAAAGCATGTCTCATGCTAGATATCAATGTCTGTACAGTCGTTCTCTGGTCTGATAAATTGCTGGCCTAAATTGAAGTATATGAAGTTAGTTTCCGTAACCTAACGCCAGTGAACAGCTTATGACAGTTGTTATACCTCACTAACGACCAGGCTACTCTATGACAGGGAGCTCAAGTTAAAATGGTACCTTTGAGTTTTCCTCTTGACATTTCCCCTAGCCTCAAACTGCTCGTGATGGCCTCTCCTGAGACCTGACCTTTTTCGTGGCAACTGTGTTGAAAATAGGAAATGTCACCCCTGTTAGGGGGGTGCGACATCTCTCATGACCTTGCTGCATGCGGAGTGATGGGGTGAGTGCTGTGTCATGTTGTGTTCCTAGTTCCTACCTAGTTCCTGGCTGCTGCACTTTGGCTTCAGGGAAGGGAAAGTGCGAGACCGTCATACTGCTAATTGCAAGCAAGCATGCACACACACACACACACACACACACACACACACACACACACACACACACACACACACACACATTTAACTTCTCAGGCAATCATTCTTAAACGCTATTTCTAAGTCTTTTCAGTCTCCCTGTGGAGTGCTACAAGTAAAACTGCAATCAACAGATGGAAAAGGAGTGGTTGAATTGTAGTCTCTCAAGGTGCCTGAATTGGCTTAAAGCACCTAAAGAACCAGCAATTACCTCAACTCAATTACTTACAAGTAACCAAGTCACACTTGTGCAAGCTCGTTTAATTGTATGTGTGTGTATTTAAAGGGACAGGGCGGTGGCATGTGGAGTGCTCGATCTTCTTAAGCCCATGAGATAGTTGAAGTAATAGCGGAAGTATAATCAAGGTGAATGATAAATTCATTATCTGACAGTTTTACCGCCTGGTAGGAGGCATCTCATTTGTAGCTAAGCTGATCCCCTTAAAGATCCACTTTAGTGAAGCATATTAACAATCAATTACTGTGATCCAAATCCTAGGCTTTGTGCTTGTGCTTCTTCATATGTCGTTAAAGTAATTGATTTTCACAATATGTATGGGTAGCATACATTATCTTGTGAAACAACTGTCTCGAAATTTACAATCATGTTTAACCAAGCTATACTGTACAGGCCATGTAAAAGACATTGGAGAGGAAACTTGTACAACCTTGTAAAATACACTTCCCAAGGTCTCTTGTATCACCTATATGAGTAGGACCAGACGATTTCCTGACCATGTGACCCAATCAGGAAAATATCTAACTATGACATCATCATCTTATATTCATGTATGTGTAGCATTGCCTGTACTCATTCACCCAAGCTTCATCACGTCTTGAGCGGGTATTCACTAGTTACCACAGCCACAAATATTTTATTTCTTCTTTTATTCCACCTTTATTTAACCAGGTAGGCAAGTTGAGAACACGTTCTCATTTACAATTGTGACCTGGCCAAGATAACGCAAAGCAGTTTGACACATACAACGACACAGAGTTACACATGGAGTAAAACAAACATACAGTCAATAATACAGTAGAAAAATAACTATGTACAATGTGAGCAAATGAGGTGAGATAAGGGAGGTAAAGGCAAAAAGAAGGCCATGGTGTCAAAGTAAATACAATATAGCAAGTAAAACACTGGAATGGTAGATTTGCAGTGGAAGAATGTGCAAAGTAGAAATAGAAATAATGGGGTGCAAAGGAGCAAAATAAATAAATACATACAGTAGGGGAAGAGGTAGTTGTTAGGGCTAAATTATAGATGGGCTATGTACAGGTGCAGTAATCTGTGAGCTGCTTTGACAGCTGGTGCTCAAAGCTAGTGAGGGAGATAAGTGTTTCCAGTTTCAGAGATGTTTGTAGTTCGTTCCAGTCATTGGCAGCAGAGAACTGGAAGGAGAGGCGGCCAAAGGAAGAATTGGTTTTGGGTATGACCAGAGAGATATACCTGCTGGAGCGCGTGCTACAGGTAGGTGCTGCTATGGTGACCAGTGAGCTGAGATAAGGGGGACTTTACCTAGCAGGGTCTTGTAGATGACCTGGAGCCAGCGGGCGACGAGTATGAAGCGAGGGCCAGCCAACAAGAGCGTACAGGTCGCAGTGGTGGGTAGTATATGGGGCTTTGGTGACAAAACGGATGGCACTGTGATAGACTGCATCCAATTTATTGAGTTGGGCATTGGAGGCTATTTTGTAAATGACATTGCCGAAGTCGAGGATCGGCAGGATAGTCAGTTTTACGAGGGTCTGTTTGGCAGCATGAGTGAAGGATGCTTTGTTGCGAAATAGGAAGCCAATTCTAGATTTAACTTTGGATTGGAGATGTTTGATGTGAGTCTGGAAGGAGAGTTCACAGTCTAACGAGACACCTAGGTATTTGTAGTTGTCCATATATTCTTAGTCAGAACTGTCCAGAGTAGTGATGCTGGACGGGCGGGCAGGTGCAGGCAGCAATCAGTTGAAGAGCATGCATTTAGTTTTACTTGTATTTATGAGCAGTTGGAGGCCACGGAAGGAGAGTTGTATGGCATTGAAGCTCGTCTGGAGGGTTGTTAACATAGTGTTGGCTGAGGGTTGTTAACATAGACTGGCTGAGGCTGTACCCTGAGGTGTTTCATATGGCTCAGTGACGTGGTGCTGGAGGTCCTCATCAGAGCCGCTCATCAACGCCAGGTTTGGCAAGGAGTGTGTGCATTTGTGTGTGTTTGTGTCTGTGTGTGTGCGGCAACAATACTAAATCAAGGAAGGTCAATACTGCAGGTAGCGATTTGAAATCTCTTTACAGTGTGAATACACACAACGTACGAAGTGAGTATGCATGTGTACACCTCTTCCCCATACATCCCCATCCATGACATCCCAATGACATCCTGATGAGACGTCCCTATGCGCCCTCACGACATCGTGGCTGATCTGGCGTGGCCGCGTCCCTTTCTAAAAGTCCTATTGATGGATCACACAGAAGCCGGGTGAGTGATCTTTCGTCTGGACACACCAAAGAAGACAGATTGGGAATTGGGATTGCTCCCATCTCCTCACCTGTGTGTGTGGCCTCCATTGCGACTCAAAAGGCACACCAAAAGCACATTCTCCACTGATTAAAAGTCAATCTGTCGACCCGACAGTGACACAGTTTCCTTATCCCCCTTAAGTAATGTGAACATCATGAGAAACTGCCTGCTTTGCATTAACCTCCATTAAAATGGTCACTGTGAAACAGAGGCCATTGTGTGTCTATACAAGTGAATTAATCGGTTAGAAGCCATTTTGTTTAACACTTTGACCCTTGATAATTGTTGTTTTGACATCTAATGGACGCCGTCATGCCAGTCGCATAAAATCGAAGAGCTAATACAGGAAACATGTTCCGACAGCTGTAACTTTTTGGGCTTCAGAGTGGCGTGTGTGCGTGTCCACGTGCGAGCATCCACGTGCCAAATGTGTGTGTGTGTGCATGCTTAGTTTGTGTACACGCGTTTGAGTATGTGTGTGTGTGTGGCAGGCTCCTAATGGAGATGATTGGAGTAATTACACCCTGCAATGCTCCTGCAATTGAATCTGGCTGGCGTGAGGCTGGACTGTTAATGAAGCAGAGCTGAGATGGAGCTGATTACCAGAGCTGGTAACACCAGGTGTGTAGGAGCGCCAGCCAGCTGGTAAGATATACTCTAGAATTGTGATGAGCTATGGATTATATGGGTCCATCATAGTGTGTACAATTACACTATAGGCAAAATACATAACAAAATAATCCATATGCGCTTGTATGACATTTAAGATCAAATATTTGATTTATGTGTCTTGCTGGCTGGTTTGTGCAGTTCATAATACTAGATATTCATTGAAAATGGCACTTCACTCCCGGGTGGCGCAGTGGTTAAGGGCGCTGTACTGCTCTGTCGTAACCGGCCGCTCCCGGGAGGTCCGTGGGGAGACGCACAATTGGCCTAGCATCGTCCGGGTTAGGGAGGGCTTGGCCGGTAGGGATATCCTTGTCTCATCGCGCACCAGCAACTCCTGTGGCGGGACGGGCACAGTGCACGCTAACCAAGGTTGCCAGGTGCACGGTGTTTCCTCCAACACAGTTGGATGCGCGCTGTGTTAAGAAGCAGTGCGGCTTGGTTGGGTTGTGTATCGGAGGACGCATGACTTTCAACCTTTGTCTCTCCCGAGCCCGTATGGGAGTTGTAGCGATGAGACAAGATAGTAGCTACTAACAATTGGATACCACGAAATTGGGGAGAAAAAGAAACCAAGAAAATCACAAAGTATGGCTCAAATCAATGAGAACAAGCAGATAACCAATTGATGTGATATTGGCCTCACTTCTCTATTAAACCCACTGCGATGTCCAATGGCAGCCCACATCTCTGATCCATCACAGCAAACATCCAGTATTAACTAGCTATGTGTGATAACACTGTATAGTATTTCACCCGTTGAAGTCTTGGATCTAACTGCTCCGTTTCCATTGAGGAGCTCCGTTTCCAATGTCCCACCACCCACACAGAACATGGCCTGGTTGCATAAAACACCTTAAGTTAATTCCCCCCTTATCTTTTCCCTTAAAGTTTCCTAAACTTTAAGTCAGTTGCACAAAACATTTTAAGGTAAATGTTCCCCTTAAATTTAGTGAAAAAGTTAAGGGTGCCCATGAGGTCCCCTAAGTGCTTAATTCAGTATGGACATCAACGTAAACAGCATTTGTGGAGGTGATTGTTGCTTTCATCTGCTCTGGATACAAAAGGAAAACCAGTTAGATACTTAGCTTAACAATGGAAGTTACACAATCCATGGCTACAAATCTAGCTGGCTAGTTAGTTATAGCGACTCTGTAAGATAGCTTGACGTCGTAGAAAGTAATATAAACAAGTTAAGAAAAAAACAACTACAAGAAATGTGGTTTATTATCTTCTGAAGCAATTTGATCTCTTTGAAGAGACCTTTAGTCAGGCCGTCTCCATGGTAACCAGATAGTCTTTCTGCCATACATGCCTTCAAACTACTTTAAAACCCCTTAAGTGTGCCCTTACCTAAGGAAATATTCGAGGGCCTCTATGCAATGCCCTTAAACAATTCCCTTAGGTAAGGGGAAATTATTCCTTAAGGTAAACAGGAAACACTCATCAACAGGATGAGCCTCATCCCCATTCAGTCAGTAATGATCTGATCCTCCAGCAGGCTGATAACCTGACGACCAGGCCCCAGAACAGAGCACTTTTATCAGCCTGGCTTTACAGACACTCCTCTCCTGCTCAACCACCTTCTACCTCTCCTCTCCTCTTCTCCTTCCTTCCTTCCTTCCTTCCTTCCTTCCTTCCTTCCTTCCTTCCTTCCTTCCTTCCTTCCTTCCTTCCTTCCTTCCTTCCTTCCTTCCTTCCTTCCTTCCTTCCTTCCTTCCTCCCTCCCTCCCTCCCTCCCTCCATCCTTTCCTCCCTTCCACCATCCTCCCTCCCTCCCTCCCTCCATCCTAACAAGATATCTCTCTGAGCGCAGTCAGACTGGAGGGAGAACATTGCAATTATTATATCACCACTGTGGATCGATCAGGTTTGGATCGGTCCGGACAACAAAAGAACCCTATTTTATAATTCACCCTGTTCTGTTGAAAAGATATGGAGGAAAGAAAATAATTCTCAATTTGCAGACAATTGGTGCAGCTGCTCTATAGGAAGAGCATTATTATAAGCCTCTGAAAACAGCATATCGTATTATATCCTAAAATAAAAATACTTATTACAGTGGAGGCATGTTGAGATCAATGTGATGAATGCTCTTTCTGAATTCGACTCCGATGGAGTCAGATATCCGATGGAATTCTATGAACACAAAGACAGTTTTGGTTCGGTGTCCAATCGAAAATTCACAGCCGCACGTAATGCCAATTGCATTTTTTTGTGATGGTAGTGACAAAACGTAACTATTATGTCCTATAAACATCAATTATATCATGTATTTTATTTGTTTATTAGCGTAGCCATTTCATTTATAATAATAGGGTCGTATTTTTTGGGCCATTAATTTACTGTGTGGCATTGTGCCTTTTTCTGAAACAAAAAGTGAGGTATTGCATTTTACACACACACACACACACACACACACACACACACACACACACACACACACACACACACACACTTATCGTCCGCCATTGTGATCATATTCCCTCATTTGCGGGAGCAACTCATCAGCGACACATTCCGAGTGGCATTAATTGAGTCTAATTGTGTAATATGGAACTAATTACAAACAGCCGTGGTTCTTTGTGTGGTGAATCCAGTCCAGCTTCTAATGCCAGTCCTGGCAGAGAGAAGAGCATCACGTCAGAACAGAACACAACAGGAGACTAAAGTAGAACAGACAAAGCCTTAAAGAAAATACTTCTGTTGTCCACCCTGTCTGGACAACAGTGGACGAATGATAGCCACCACCACACAACATAAGGTTGCCAATCAGGCCTGTACTATGGTTATCAGTGTTTAAAACCTTTTCAATCTTATATAAGACCATACGTCAGCTTCATGGGTTGGTGAGCAGTGTGCTGAACAACGTGTAGCAAACTTTGAGACAAAACTTTGAAAACAAGACGTTTTTAAACTTCCTGAAGTTACTTGAATGACTTTAAAAACAGTAGGTTAATCATATGTGAGAAGTCTGGCGGAAAAATAACCTGATGGAAATTATACCGCCGCTTGTATAATGAAAGAATTGAAGTTGCTCAATGTGAAAGTGTGAAAAAGCAAAAAAAACAGCAAGTTGGACAGTCTCCGTGACAACCTGGAGCAGCTGCTCATAGAAAACCGAAATTTCATAAAAAAACAATTTGGAGCAGAAAGACAAATAAATCCTGTAGGTATTAACCTGGACCTGGAGTTGTGAAGATTACATTCCCTCAACCCAGACTTTATTTATTTAAATTAAACTCATTTGTATGGCGACTCCACTGTTGACTTGGATGGTTATTCTTGGTTTGGACACAATGGAAACGTTGCCGGTACCTGGAGTTGCTTTAGACACAGGTCGTAAATAGGAAACGTTCATTGAATTATTTTAAAGGATACCAAGTGCTGTATTCTGAATGGTAGATTATCACCACAAAATGATCATTTCACATCAATATCAACAAATAAAAAAGCAGTCGTCGACTATATTGCAACATCCCATGACTGTCTGAATAGATATGTGGAGTTGCGTGTGATTACCTCAATGGAGCTTGTGGAAAGTTAAGGTCCTGAGTGTATTGGCCTGATTGGAGACCATAGACAATCCTATGTTCATTCATTGTTGTTTCTGAAATTCATGATGGGAAACTATACTGGGAAGGAAGGGGATGTAGGCTCATCTAAGTCAAAAGCAAATCAGAACAAACAAAATAACGGCCTAGAAACCTACCTAACCATTTTCCTTCATCTGACATGTGCTGTACTGTTCTTATGGACCTTACTGATAACCTGGAAGCTTGTCTGAAAACACCATTTAATATTGATCAGTGGTATGGCTGGTTCTGTCATGTACTACATGAGGCAATGTAAAAGTGTTGACCTGTCCAATCAGTATCATCCAAGCCTAAGAGACCTCAACAAACTGCTAAACCGTATTGGAATACAGAGTTAAGTCATTTATGGTCTGCAATGAGAGTTGCAGAGTAGAAGTTCCTCAGATGTAAAGACCAATCATTGAGAGAGAAGAGTTTAAACTGTGTCAACCTGTCTTTGACAACAAGCTGTAAGAGGAGATTCAGAAGGGGCCAAGCACTGTATCTTCAACAACTGCAAAGTAACAACCCTGAGAAATGTAGAAATTAAATCAACTAACTGGGTCCAAAAAGATGTAGATAAAACGTCCCATGGAAATTATACTGGAAAATTGTGAACTTGAACGTAAGAATAATTGTGTATTAAATAACTGGAAGAAGGATTTTGCTAACCTATTTTCAGGCAATGTCACGCCCTGAACTTAGTTCCTTTTTTATGTCTCTATTTTGGTTTGGTCGGGGCGTGACTTGCGGTGGGCATTCTATGTTGTTTTTCTATGTTTTCTTTTCTATGTGTTTGGCCTGGTATGGTTCCCAATCAGAGGCAGCTGTCTATCGTTGTCTCTGATTGAGAACCATACTTAGGTAGCCTTTTCCCACCTGGTGTTTGTGGGTAGTTGTTTCCTGTTTTGTGTTTTCACCTTTCAGGACTGTTTTGATTTTCATTTCATACATTCACTTTGTTATTTTGTATTTTCGTGTTCTGTGTTAATAAATGATCATGGACACTTACCACGCTGCGTTTTGGTCCGATCCTTCCTACTCCTCATCCGATGAAGACGGAGATCGTTACAGGCAACAATATCCCTTCTGTGTTTGATGATTGCTTCTTAAATTATACTTAAAGAATAGATTTGAAATAGAGATGTGTAGGTCTGGATACACCTCAACCTCATTCCTGAATGAAACTGTACTATTGAATAGTTAGGAAGGCTGTTAGAAAACAAAAACAAGAATGGCTTCAGGAATAGAGGAGCTTTCAAATGAAGTCCTAACGTCTCCTACTGTAGGTTACTGGAGACACCATTTTGTATTTTTCAAACATGTTCAAAAAAATAGAAAAATGGAAATAGGGGCATCAGATGGACACTTATCTCAACTCTGGAGACCTGGCTCATGAAGATGACATCACCCTGTGCTCCAGCAGACTATCTGACATGTTCTATTTCATATTGAACCTTTATTTAACGAGGCATGTCAGTTTAAAGAACAAATTCTTATTTACAATGATAGCCCACACATGCAAGAAAAGGTTGACAACTTCCCTCCAGATTGGTTGGAAAATCAATGAAAAGAAAACCAAGGTCATGAGGGAAAAACCACAAGGCCACTTCTTCTTCCTAGGCAGCAAGGCCACTGATGACGGAGATTTAGAAAAGGATGTCAACACCCATATCATTAAAGCAACCTACAACCTACTTTCGGCATGTTAAAAACCAAATCAAAACACTGCAACATCAAAACCAAACTCTGCCTGTTCAATGGTAATGTCCTCAGTGTGCTTGTGTATGGCTCGGAACGTTGGAAGGTGACATTCAGACCGTTTAGAAGACTAAGACAGCCCTTCATTGGGCATATGACCGCCCTAATGCATGACCGCCCTAATGCATGGTCGCCCTAATGCATGACCGCCCTAATGCATGACCGCCCTAATGCATGACCGCCCTAATGCATGACCACCCTAATGCATGACCGCCCTAATGCATGGTCGCCCTAATGCATGACCGCCCTAATGCATGACCGCCCTAATGCATGACCGCCCTAATGCATGCCCGCCCTAATGCATGGTCACCCTAATGCATGACCGCCCTAATGCATGGCCGCCCTAATGCATGGCCGCCATAATGCATGACCGTCCTATTGCATGGCTGCCCTAATGCATGGCCACCCTAATGCATGACCGCCCTAATGCATGACTGCCCTAATGCATGGTCGCTCTAATGCATGACCACCCTAATGCATGGTCGCCCTAATGCATGGCCGCCCTAATGCATGACCGCCCTAATGCATGGCCGCCCTAATGCATGGCCGCCCTAATACATGGCCACCCTAATGCATGACCCCCTAATGCATGACCGCCCTAATGCATGACTGCCCTAATGCATGGCCGCCCTAATGCATGGCCGCCCTAATGCATGGCCGCCCTAATGCATGGCCGCCCTAAAGAAACCTGGCGAAGGGACGTCGAGAAGGAGATGAAGGACAGTGGTGTGTCATGGAAGACCATTCCCAAAAAGGCAGAAGATCGGCAGCAGTGGCGCCGTCTCGTGGAATCCTTATGTTCCATCTAGGAACGAAGACGACTAATGAAATGATGTGTGCATACTGTATAGAGAGACAGGATCATTTTATTTCGCAACAGTAAATACAATGTCTTATAAGCCCATATGGGCTGGGCACCCTGAAGATACATGACACGATAATAATAATCAAATCAATCAAATCATTCAATCAAATCATATTAAGGTACAGAAAAAGCCGGAGAGAAAAGATACTGGACAATAGAGGACTGAAAACCCACCACCAGACAGCTAGAGACTGCCAATCATGTCCTTATTATCTTTTCTAAAAGAAACACTGGACAGGGAAGGGGGGGGAAATGGGTCAACCAACCACTGTCACTGGGTTTCCAAATCATGTCTGGTCTGACACAGATAGTGCAGAACAGAAGTCGTTGCAGAGCATAAGTCTTGTTGGTTTGGATTCCGGCTTCCCATATCAGACTCTGAGTATAGTTACATGCACACAATAATCCCCTTATTATGGATAGTCAGGTTCATGTAATAGTTTGTTTAAAACGTTGACATGCTTTGCAAGAAGAGCGATTTCTAATAATCCTGTTTACATAGATGCATCTAAAATCAGGCTACCTGATGGGACTTTGATAAAAAGCAGAAAATCAGCACTCAAAATAAACGTTCCACCACAGCGATGGTATTTTTGCCACATATAAAGTTTTACATGTGAAAACTATTTTGAAGATGCACACTTCAAGTTTTTCAGAACTCACTCCAGTCGCGCATAAGAGGAAGGCTTGCGCTACCGGTGCTGGCACATACACAGCTGGAGTGCCGATTATGGTATTCACATGTCCTACTACCAGGATGTTTTAATTGGTGTATGCTGACTTTGAGAGTAAAGTGTTTACATGACTATAGCCGTACTCAGCCTACTGCCATAATCCGTTTAATATTGAATTATTAGTGTCCACGTAAACACACTCACCGTTTGACAACCCAATCGGATTGTCTCACACAGGGCTGTGTAGGAAATGTGTTGACGTCACTCTTTATTAATGCAGGGGTGTCAAACACACAGCGGTCCAATCCAGCCCGTGGGTGGTTTTAGTTTTTTTTTTTATGTAGAACTCAATTTACTTTAAAATGACTAAAACGAAATCTAAACTGTGTAGAAATAATAACAGACCTATATTCAGTTTCTTGACTGTCCAGCTCTCTAACAATCACAAGAGTTTAACATCCCTGCATTCATTCTTAATGGAAAATGAAAGGAAGTACAATGTTGCTCGACCCAGTGGGTTGCCTAACTTGGCTTCTCACAGCCGTCAACTCAGTAGCTTAAGGCTGTGTTCTTTTGGCAGTTAATTGTACTGTTTGTTGTGGTAAATCAATAATGCATGGTTTTCTGTGCTTTGTATACCCAAATCTACAAACTTTTATACTGCAGATGATTAATCTGTGAATTAACCCATCAAAACATAAATGAATGTCATTGCCTTCTGGCATCCCTGAAAAGATGGTAAGCAGGAAACCATCAAAAGGCCATGTTACGCTTTTTGCTCATGTTATGCTTTTTTTCTCAATCAGAAATGAACAAAACTAACACAAGCATAGTAGTATTAGCAGCAGAAGCAGAGAAAAACAGTCAAGGATAAAATCCACCCTGCTCAACTCAAACAGATAGGAGGAGTCAGCCCTGAGGACCCACCTCTCTATCCTAACAGATAGGAGGAGTCAGCCCTGAGGACCCACCTCTCTATCCTAACAGATAGGAGGAGTCAGCCCTGAGGACCCACCTCTCTATCCTAACAGATAGGAGGAGTCAGCCCTGAGGACCCACCTCTGTATCCTAACAGATAGGAGGAGTCAGCCCTGAGGACCCACCTCTCTATCCTAACAGATAGGAGGAGTCAGCCCTGAGGACCCACCTCTGTATCCTAACAGATAGGAGGAGTCAGCCCTGAGGACCCACCTCTCTATCCTAACAGATAGGAGGAGTCAGCCCTGAGGACCCACCTCTCTATCCTAACAGATAGGAGGAGTCAGCCCTGAGGACCCACCTCTCTATCCTAACAGATAGGAGGAGTCAGCCCTGAGGACCCACCTCTGTATCCTAACAGATAGGAGGAGTCAGCCCTGAGGACCCACCTCTCTATCCTAACAGATAGGAGGAGTCAGCCCTGAGGACCCACCTCTCTATCCTAACAGATAGGAGGAGTCAGCCCTGAGGACCCACCTCTGTATCCTAACAGAAAGGAGGAGTTAGCCCTGAGGACCCACCTCTCTATCCTAACAGATAGGAGGAGTCAGCCCTGAGGACCCACCTCTGTATCCTAACAGAAAGGAGGAGTTAGCCCTGAGGACCCACCTCTCTATCCTACCAGATAGGAGGAGTCAGCCCTGAGGACCCACCTCTGTATCCTAACAGAAAGGAGGAGTCAGCCCTGAGGACCCACCTCTGTATCCTAATAAGGTTGAGCTCAGCTCAAAGGGAAGAGGAGAGGAGAGAGAGCACCTTTCTGCATACTAAGGTTGACGAGTCCATCCCTCTCTTTCCACTCTGGTCGCTCTCTCTCTCACTCTCTCTCTCTGTCTCTCTCTCTCTCTCTCTCCCTCTCTCTCTCCATATCTCTCCATCTCTCTCTTGGTTGTCTGCTCCTGCTTTGTTTAACATTTGTCTGGCAGGCCCATGTATTATTCATTTGGACAGGTTAGCAGCAGGATTATTCCTGCCACAGCCTGTTTTCTCTCTGTCCCCAGTGATGCAGCGTCGATGGCTTAATGATGGGACAGGAAGGGCTCTGGGAGACGGCCATGCATCTGGTACAGGGTGACACCTGCCAGAGAGGAGAGGCTCTAATGGGAGCAGAGCAGCTGGACCAGAGAGCAGACAGACCAGAGGTGAGGG
This sequence comes from Oncorhynchus kisutch, assembly GCF_002021735.2. Lineage (NCBI taxonomy): Eukaryota > Metazoa > Chordata > Actinopteri > Salmoniformes > Salmonidae > Oncorhynchus > Oncorhynchus kisutch. The sequence goes on along the minus strand of NC_034180.2, from coordinate 3,728,922 downwards.
GAGGGGAGGAGATGGGAGGGGAGAGGCTCTAATGGGAGCAGAGCAGCTGGACCAGAGAGCAGACAGACTAGAGGTGAGGGGAGGGGAGGAGATGGGAGGGGAGAGGAGAGGCTCTAATGGGAGCAGAGCAGCTGGACTAGAGAGCAGACAGACCAGAGGAGAGGAGAGTAGATGGGAGGGGAGAGTAGATGGGAGGGGAGAGGAGAGGAGATGGGAGGGGAGAGGAGAGGAGAAAGGATAGGAGAGGCTCTAATGGTAGCAGAGCAGCTGGACCAGAGAGCAGACAGACCAGAGGAGAGGAGAGGAGAGGAGAGGAGAGGAGAGGAGAGGAGAGGAGAGGAGAGGAGAGGAGAGGAGAGGAGAGGAGAGGAGAGGAGAGGAGAGGAGAGGAGAGGAGAGGAGAGGAGAGGAGAGGAGAGGAGAGGAGAGGAGAGGAGAGGAGAGGAGAGGAGAGGAGATGAGATGGGAGAGGAGAGGAGAAAGGATAGGAGAGGCTCTAATGGTAGCAGAGCAGCTGGACCAGAGAGCAGACAGACCAGAGGAGAGGAGAGGTGAGGAGAGGAGAGGAGAGGAGATGGGAGGGGAGGGGAGGGGGGCAGGCAGCAGGTCAATAAAGCATCCACTTTACTGGCCTAAAGCTCACTCTCTCTCTCTCTCTGTCTCTTTCTCTGGCCGGTCGTCACTACTTCAGAGGTAGAGGGGAAACGGCTCTTTGTTTTACTTTAATCACCATCCTAAATCTTACTGCTGGTGATTAAATGGATCCTTTGGGGTTTCTCTCATCTCTCTCCTGCCTCATTTCTGTAGTCAAGTGCTTATGTTTCTAGCTTCAACAGTACAGTAATACAAAACAATACAAATCAATACATGCAAATCCAGAACGAGAAAGTCCGGAATATAAATATGCAGTATATGTATGTGATGGTGTGTATAGACATTATGAACAGTATATGAATAGAAAAGGTGTGTACAACAGTGGTTATAAAGGATGAGCCTTGACTAGAATAAAGTATATACATACATTATGAGGGGTAAAAGCCTGACAGGATGCTCTCAATGGTTCATCTGTAGAAGTTTGTGAGGGTTGTTGCCTTTCTTCCCCACCCGTGGTCGGCCCGACAGGAAGTCCAGGACACAGGACCCAGTATGGTGACGAACGCTGAGCTGTAGTCGATGAACAGCATTCTTACATAGCTATTCCGCTTGTCCAGATGGGACAGGGCAGTGTGTAGGGTGATTGCATAATCCGTGGAGCTGTTGGGGTGGTATGCAAATTGTAGTGGGCAAACTTTTTATAGTCCCGTACCCCTTCAAATCTTCAACCTCCAGCTGCGTACCCCCTCTACCACCAGGGTCAGCGCCCTCTCAAATGTTGCTTTTTGCCATCATTGTAAGCCTGCCACACACACACTATACGATACATTTATTAAACATAAGAATGAGTGTGAGTTTTTGTCACAACCCGGCTCGTGGGAAGTGACAAAGAGCTCTTACAGGACCAGGGAACAAATAATAATATAACAGAATAACTCACCAGGTTAATGAGAAGGGTGTGAATAACTCACCAGGTTAATGAGAATGGTGTGAATAACTCACCAGGTTAATGAGAAGGGTGTGAATAACTCACCAGGTTAATGAGAAGGGTGTGAATAACTCACCAGGTTAATGAGAAGGGTGTGAATAACTCACCAGGTTAATGAGAAGGGTGTGAATAACTCACCAGGTTAATGAGAAGGGTGTGAATAACCCACCAGGTTAATGAGAAGGGTGTGAATAACTCACCAGGTTAATGAGAAGGGTGTGCTGGAAAGGATGCACATAACTCTGCAATGTTGGGTTGTATTGGAGAGTTTCAGTCTTAAATCATTTTCCACACACAGTCTGTGCCTGTATTTAGTTTTCATGCTAGTGAGGGCTGAGAATCCACTCTCACGTAGGTACGTGGTTACAAAGGGCATCAGTGTCTTAACAGAGAGATTTGCCAAGGCAAGAAACTCGGAGCACAGCCCTATCCAGAAATCTGGCAGTGGCTTCTAATTAAATGACATTTTCACAGAAACGTTAGTTGCAATTTAGATGAAGCTCTCTTGTTCACATATCAGTAAGTGAACTGGAGGCAGGGCATGAAAGGGATAACGAATCCAGTTGTTTGTGTCGTCCGTTTCGGGAAAGTACCTGCATAATTGCGCACCCAGCTCACTCAGGTGCTTCTCTATATCACATTTGACATTGTCCATAAGCTTGAGTTCATTTGCACACAAAAAATCATACAATGATGGAAAGACCTGTGTGTTGTCCTTGTTAATTCAGACAGAAAAAAGCTCCAACTTCTTAATCATAGCCTCAATTTTGTCCCACACATTGAATATAGTTGCGGAGAGTCGATGTAATCCTAGACTCGGATCATTCAGGTGAGAAACAACATCACCCAGATAGGCCAGTCGTGTGAGAAACTCGTCATCATGGAAGCGGTCAGACAAGTGAAAACTATGGTAAGTAAAGAAAACTTTAAGCTCATCTCTCAATTCAAAAAGAGGTGTCAATACTTTGCCCCTTGATGACCAGCGCACTTCTGTATGTTGTAAAAGCATTACATTGTCGCTGACCATATCATTGCATAGTGCAGAAAATACACGAGAGTTCAGGGGCCTTGCTTTAACAAAGTTAACCATTTTCACTGTAGTGTCCACAACGTCTTTCAAGCTGTCAGGCATTCCCTTGGCAGCAAGAGCCTCTCAGTGGATGCTGCAGTGTACCCAAGAGCCTCTCGGTGGATGCTGCAGTGTACCCAAGAGCCTCTCGGTGGATGCTGCAGTGTACCCAAGAGCCTCTTGGTGGATGCTGCAGTGTACCCAAGAGCCTCTCGGTGGATGCTGCAGTGTACCCAAGAGCCCCTCGGTGGATGCTGCAGTGTACCCAAGAGCCTCTCGGTGGATGCTGCAGTGTACCCAAGAGGCGTCGGGGGCAACTGCTTGCACGCACGTTACCACTCCACCATGTCTCCCTGTCATGGCTTTTGGGTGATTTTTGGGCGTTTCCCCAAGCATTGTCCCAGCTATATCCGCGGTAGCAGGAAGAATGAAGTCCTCCACAATAGTGTGCGGCTTGCCTGTCCTAGCCACTCGGTAGCTCACCATATAAGACGCTTCTAGCCCCTTCTTATGAATGGTATCTGTTTTGTACATGTTTTACTACACGAAAGTCGTATTAATTCTCGCTCAAAAAACTCCCATGGCTTATTTTTCAAATTGACATGTTTCGTTTCTAAATATCTGCGCAATGGTGAAGGTTTCTTCAAGTTGTGAGATAGTACTTTGCACTACTCCCAATATAAGTGAACCCCAAATCAATGTAGTTCTCATCATATTCACGCCTCTTCGATGGTCCAACGTCCCTGTCTGTTGTTCGGTGCTTTCCCGGGTAAGGGGGCAGTAGCTGTGTATAAGACAGCAGTTTTTTTTTTGGAATTGTTAGTTAGATTACTTGTTCGTTATTACTGCATTGTCGGAACTAGAAGCACAAGCATTTCGCTACACTCGCATTAACATCTGCTAACCATGTGTATGTGACAAATAAAATTTGATTTGATTTGATTTGATGACTACCAGTAGAGCTGGTATACTATGGACACGGTCCTTACTTTTTTTTAACAATTTATCAATTTTAGAGAAACGGAATGGGCAGGTGAGAAGAAACCCCAAATGTATAGCCCCATTAGAAAATATTGTTTTTCGCTTTTTTAAATGTGAATCATTTGTTTTTTTTAATGGGCCCGGATGCCTTATGGGCCGGCAGCCTTGCGAGGGTTAACACGCATTAATGTATTTTTCATGTCGGAGAACGAGAGCCCACGGTCCTCCTCGTGTTGGTGGTACTTTCCTCGAAGCTGGCAAAGAAGGTGTTTAGCCTATCTGGGAGCATGGCGTCGGTGTCGTGGCTGGTTTTCCCTTTATAATCTGAGTCCGTGCCACATACATCTCGAGTGTGATTGCCTTACGGAAGGCATAGATCAACTGTCTGTACTCATTCATGTTTCCAGTCACCTTGCCGTGGTTAAATGCAATGGTTCACGCTTTCAGTTTTGCGTGAATGCTCCATCTATCCACGGCTTTTGGTTTGGATAAGCTCTAATCGTCACAGTGGGAACAACATCCTCTATAGACCGAGTCAGTGCACACGTCAATGTTATTCTTAGAGGCAACCCGGAACATATTCCAATCCGCCTGATAAAAACAATCTTGAAACATAGTTTCCAATTGGTCAGACCAATATCAAACAGTCATTATTTACATTTTTGTCATTTCGCAGACACTCTTGTCCATAGCTACTTACAGTAGTGAGTGCATACATTTTCATACTGGTCCCCCATGGGATTCGAACCCACAACCCTGGCATTGCAAGTGCCATTCTCTACCGACTGTGCCAAGGATATCGCTCATCAGTCAAGGTAGTGCCACCACAAAATGAACAAGTGTAGCGAATTCGGGTGGCATTTTCTACCAAGAAGGAACATACTCGCCGATACCCATACCCTGTAGCGAATCCCGACATGGCTGTTGTATTTAGCCTTGAATCGTTTTTAAATGCTTTCTTTTCCTTAACGAAAAGCATCGGGCTTCATCTGAAAATCCTAACTAAATATGTCATCATCATCCTTAACTTTTTATTACGAAACCCCGTCTCTTTTTGTCAAAGAGCTCACCCTCTTCAGGATTCCAATTTATAGAAGGAGAGCCTAAATGTGTTAAGCCTAAACACCACAGGAGTTAAATCTTGATTATCTCAAAAAGAGGTTTGGCTTAATCTATACATTTAATATCAAGTCGAAAACGTAATTGAAGACACAGAATTGGAGGAAGACTTGAGAACAACAAATATATTCAAATAGTTTGAAATCAGTGCACATAGAACACACACAGGAAAATTAAATTGTTTATAGAATGGAGCATTCAAAGACGGACATTAATTGATCAAAACGTAATTAGAGAATTCAGCTAAGGGCTTTAGTACTCAGAGTGAATTAAGAGGAAGGGGAGAATTCTGTTGAGTAATACATCAATGACAAATGATGCTGTATATTCAGTTAAATGAACGCCACAGAGGGACAAACAATTGAGCACAAATAATTACATATAATTAACTGAAAATTGAGCGCGACTGATTGCTGGCTCCATCAGAGTGTCCAGCCCGTAAGGAGCAGAGGATGGGGCTGACTGAGGGACAGCCGAGCATAGGTGTGGAGGTCACAGACAGAGACCCATCCGGGCACAGGTGTCAAAGCCACGGACAGAGGTTGTGGAGTCGTCCGTACAGGAGTGGAGGACTGATGCGGGTAAAGGTGTGGACTGGATGCTGGATGGAGGGTTGGGACCTCCAGGTACTCCTCTTTTTTTGCATCACTCTTCATCGATGCCACCAAATACCAGGCACACCACAGAGCATTTTCAACAACCTGCTTGAAGGTCTGCTTCCTCTAAAGGCTGAACTGCATCTCATGTTGACCCAACAAGTGTGCCTTGTTGCTGGGTTGCCAACTCTGAGCAGTCTGGCCCTCCTAGATAAATGTATCTGCAGATATAGCTCTGGTGTACTCTCTTTTAGAACTGTCTCTTGAAATGGCAAGCATCCTTACTGTAAAAAAAACGGAATCAAAATTAAATGAAATCAAATTGTATTCATCATATATACAAAATACTGTGGGGTGTAAACAGTGCGATGATATGCTTACTTGCAAGCTACCTCTCAATATAGCCCTTATGTAATACAGCATATCTTGGGGGTATGATATTTGTGCGTTTGTAACTTTCTCACTCAAATCAAATCAAATCCAATTTTATTTGTCACATACACATGGTTAGCAGATGTTAATGTGATTGTAGCGAAATGCTTGTGCTTCTAGATCCGACAATGCAGTAATAACCAACGAGTAATCTAACCTAACAATTTCACAACAACTACCTTATACACACAAGTGTAAAGGGATGAAGAATATGTACATAAAAATATATGAATGAGTGATGGTACAGAACGGCATAGGCAAGATGCAGTAGATGGTATAGAGTACAGTATATACATATGAGATGAGTAATGTAGGGTATGTAAACATATAAAAGTGGCATTATTTAAAGTGGCTAGTGATACATGTATTACATAAAGATGGCAAGATGCAGTAGATGGTACAGAGTACAGTATATACATATGAGATGAGTAATGTAGGCTATGTAAACATTATATTAAGTGGCATTGTTTAAAGTGGCTAGTGATACATCCATTTTTCCATTATTAAAGTGGCTGGAGTTGAGTCAGTATGTTGGCAGCAGCCACTCAATGTTAGTGGTGGCTGTTTAACAGTCTGATGGCCTTGAGATAGAAGCTGTTTTTCAGTCTCTCGGTCCCTGCTTTGATGCACCTGTACTGACCTCGCCTTCTGGATGATAGCGGGGTGAACAGGCAGTGGCTCGGGTTGTTGTCCTTGATGATCTTTATGGCCTTCCTGTGATATCAGGTGGTGTAGGTGTCCTGGAGGGAAGGTAGTTTGCCCCCGGTGATGCGTTGTGCAGACCTCACTACCCTCTGGATAGCCTTATGGTTGTGGGCGGAGCAGTTGCCGTACCAGGCGGTGATACAGTCCGACAGGATGCTCTCGATTGTGCATCTGAAGAAGTTTGTGAGTGCTTTTGGTGACAAGCCGAATTTCTTCAGCCTCCTGTGGTGCTGCGCCTTCTTCACAACGCTGTCTGTGTGGGTGGACCAATTCAGTTTGTCCGCGATGTGTACGCCGAGGAACTTAAAACGTACTACCCTCTCCACTACTGTCCTGTCGATGTGGATAGGGGGGTGCTCCCTCTGCTGTTTCCTGAAGTTCACGATCATCTCCTTTGTTTTGTTGACGTTAAGTGTGAGGTTATTTTCCTGACACCACACTCCGAGGGCCCTCACCTCCTCCCTGTAGGCCGTCTCGTCGTTGTTGGTAATTAAGCCTACCACTGTAGTGTCGTCTGCAAACTTGATGATTGAGTTGGAGGCGTGCATGGCCACGCAGCCATGGGTGAACAGGGAGTACAGGAGGGGGCTCAGAGCGCACCCTTGTGGAGCCCCAGTGTTGAGGATCAGAGGGTTGGAGATGTTGTTACCTACTCTCACCATCTGGGGGCGGCCCATCAGGAAGTCCAGTACCCAGTTGCACAGGGCGGGGTCGAGACCCAGGGTCTCGAGGTTGATGATGAGTTTTGAGGGTACTATGGTGTTAAATGCTGAGCTGTAGTCGATGAACAGCATTCTCACATAGGTATTCCTCTTGTCCAGATGGGTTAGGGCAGTGCGCAGTGTGGTTGCGATTGCATTGTCTGTGGACCTATTGGGGTGGTAAGCAAATTGGAGTGGATCTAGGGTGTCAGGTAGGGTGGAGGTGATATGGTCCTTGACTAGTCTCTCAAAGCACTTCATTTTGACGGAAGTGAGTGCTATGGGGCGGTAGTCGTTTAGCTCAGTTACCTTAGCTTTCTTGGGAACAGGAGCAATGGTGGCCCTCTTGAAGCATGTTGGAACAGCAGACTGGGATAAGGATTGATTGAATATGTCCGTAAACACACCAGCCAGTTGGTCTGCACATGCTCTAAGGACGCGGCTGGGGATGGAATCTGGGACTGCAGCCTTGCGAGGGTTAACGTTGAAATGTTTTACTCACGTCGGCTGCAGTGAAGGAGAGTCCACAGGTTTTGGTAGCGGGCCGTGTCAGTGGCACTGTATTGTCCTCAAAGCCAGCAAATAAGTTGTTTAGTCTGTCTGGGAGCAAGATATCCTGGTCCGCGACGGGGCTGGCTTTCTTTTTGTAATCCATGATTGACTGTAGACCCTACCAAATACCTCTCGTGTCTGAGCCGTTGAATTGTGACTCTACTTTGTCTCTATACTGACGCTTAGCTTGTTTGATTGACTTGCGGAGGGAAACAGCTACACTGTTTGTATTCGGTCATGTTTCCGGTCACCTTGCCCTGGTTAAAAGCAGTGGTTGGTGCTTTCAGTTTCACGCGAATGCTGCCATCGATCCACGGTTTCTGGTTTGGTAACGTTTTAATAGTTGCTGTGGGTACGACATCGCCGATGCACTTGCTAATAAACTCGCTCACTGAATCAGCGTATTCGTCAATGTTGCAATGCGCAGTGTAGAACATATCCCAATCCACGTGATCGAAGCAATCTTGAAGCGTGGAATCAGATTGGTCGGACCAGCATTGAACAGACCTGAGTGCGGGAGCTTCCTGTTTTATTTTCTGTCTATAGGCTGGAAGCAACTAAATGGAGTCGTGGTCAGCTTTTCCAAAAGGAGGGCCTTGTATGCGTCGCGGAAGTTAGAATAACAATGATCCAGGGTTTTACCAGCACTGGTAGCACAATCGATATGCTGATAGAATTTAGGGAGTCTTGTTTTCAGATTAGCCCCCAGATACAATGAATGCAGCCTCAGGATATATGGTTTCCAGTCTAAATAGAGTCAAATAAAGTTTGTTCAGGGCCGTCGATGTGTCTGCTTGGGGGGGAATATATGCGACTGTGATTATAATCTAAGAGAATTCTCTTGGTAGATAATGCGGTCGACATTTGATTGTGAGGAATTCTAAGTCAGGCGAACAGAAGGACTTGAGTTCCTGTATGTTGTTATGATCACACCACGTCTAGTGAATCACAAGGCATACCTTTCTTACCAGAAAGATGCTTGTTTCCACCTGGCTCTACTGACTCCGAAAGCGTGTCTCGAGTGAGTCATGTTTCTGTGAAGCAAAGAACGTTACAGTCTCTTATGTCTCTCTGGAAGGCAACCCTTGCTCGGATTTCATCAACCTTGTTGGCAAGAGACTGGACATTGGTGAGTAGTATGCTCAGGAGCGGTGCGCGATGTGCCCGTCTCCGGAGCCTGACCAGAAGACCGTTTTATAGCAACATTTTATGGCTGACGTTGTTTTGGTTCGCCGGCTGGGATCTGATCCTGGGTGGTGGGCAAAACACAGGATTCGCTTCGGGAAAGTCGTATTCCTGGTCACAATGATGGTGAGTTGGCGTTGCTCTTATATCCAGTAGTGCCTCCCAACTGTATGTAATAAAACCTAACACTGACACAGGTTATTACCTGGGGTACCAATGTAAGAAAAAAAACAAATACTGCATTGTTTCCTAGGAATGCGAAGCGAGGCGGCCATCTCTGTCGGCCCCGGAAGTTCATACACTCATCATTATTCACAATTCATCAGGGCTATCCGTAATCCTGGTAGCATCCACATGAATGTAGAAGGTTTTAGAAACATGTTCTATTCTCATTTACAATAAGTGACTCCAAAATGACACCATACATTATTTACCATTAATTTCTATTGGGCTAAAATAACCTGAAACACAACCAAATGCATCCAACAGTTTGCAGAGTCACAAGCTTGATGTAATCATTGCGTGCTAGGGATATGGGACCAAATACTAAACTTTTGACTACTTTCAAACACATAAGTGAATTTGTCCCAATACGTTTGGTTCATCTTAAATGATGGACTATGTACAAAAAGTGCTGTAATAAAAAGTGCTGTAATATGGATGAAAATACCCTCAAATTAAAGCTGACAGTCTGTACTTTGTATCATTTCAAATCCAAAGTGCTGGCGTACAGAGCCAAAAGAACCAAACATTTCACTATCCCAATACTTTTGGAGCTCACTGTATATTTAGTTTGTATTCCAAATCGTCCTTTAGGCAGTTTTCTGAAGCTGGGCTCCATGTCTGCTGTGAAAATAAAGGGGACAGTTTGTATTTAATAAGCATAAATGATATACATTTTAATCACAGTGAGCAGACTGGATTAATAGATGGAACAATAAAATGAAGTATGTAAACTCTAGCTACTTATGTTGCCATCTCTAGCTGCTTGCTCATCTCTACCACAAACAGACACACCAGCATAAGCAGGTGCATAGGATATCGCTTGTGCTTTTTAATTCATAATTAACAGGGTGATACTAGCCTATTTTATATCAAGACAGTGTTTGCCCTATAGCTATGCCTAGTCCAATTAGCTAAATTAATTAAAAGAGAAAGGGAGAGGGAGAGGTTTGCTGATGCTGAGTTGAGTGACAAAACATAACTACTAGCTATAAAACCACACTTTGTTTTTGTAGCTAGCTACGGTAACAAGAAAATAATAACTCCAGTTTAGTATGGAAATAGTGGGGTTAACAGACTATTTTGATGGTCAGAGTCATATAACCGGTGTCAGTGTCAAAACACCAGTTTATTAACGCGTTAGATAGTGTTACTCTAGCTAAACTGTAAATCTTGTTAACCGTGCTAACATATTACTGTACTGTAGCCTAATACACTGATCTTACCTGCTAGACATTCCAATCGATGATCATAATAAATGAAAACAGCAGACAACCAAATATTGCAGCTAATGTTACTTCAGAAAAGAAAGATAACTTGCGTCTTCTAGCGTTTAAAGGTCCTGCCATAGCTCATAGCTAACGTTACTTCAGAAAAGAAAGATAACTAGCGAACAAAATGACCTGAGAGGAAATATATTTTTCCACAGTCCTCTTCTAGCTTTTAAAGGTCCTGCCATAGCTCATCGCTAACGTTACTTCAGAAAAGAAAGATAACTAGCGAACAAAATTACCTGAGAGGAAATATATTTGTCCACGGTCCTCTTCTAGCGTTTAAAGGTCTCGCCCTTGCTCTATCCTCATTGGTCAATTCTTGGTTAATTCTTGGTTGCACTGGCATCTCGGATTGGTTGGCGAGTACAATTCTTGGTTACTTCTTGGATGCAGACGGCGGTATGATTGGTTGTCGCAACCAGAAATTTCCTTGACTCACCGTTGTCAGGGGGAGCTACACGGGACCTGTTTAAGGTTTTGCCTCTAGGAAGGGAGGAGCAGAATGGAGGCCTGATCTGATTTGCGAAAGGGAGAGCAGCCTCAGGAAATGCGTAGTTCCTTGAGAGCCATCATGGTGTCAGCTTGAGGGGGAATATCGGCGGCCGTGATGATGAACAAAGATAATTCTCTTGGGAGGTAATGCGGTCGGCATTTGATATCAAGGTATTATAGCTATGGAGAACAAAAGGACTTGAGTTCCTGTACGTTACCACAATCACACCATGACTAGTTTATCATGAAACATACACCTCCACCTTTCCATTTCCAGGAGAGTTCTTTCTTCCTGTCTGCACAATGTACGGAGAACACCGCCGGCTGTATGGACGGGGACAGTATATCTGGAGTAGAGGTCGACCGCTTATGATTTTTCAACGCCGATACCGATTATTGGAGGACCAAAAAAAAGCTGATACCGATTAATCGGCGGATTTTCAAAATGTATTTGTAATAATGACAATTACAACAATACTGAATTAACACTTATTTTAACTTAATATAATACATCAATAAAATCAATTTAGCCTCAAATAAATAATGAAACATGGTCAATTTGGTTTAAATAATGCAAAAACAAAGTGTTGGAGAAGAAAGTTAAAGTGCAATATGTGCCATGTAAGAAAGCTAACGTTTAAGTTCCTTGCTCAGAACATGAGAACATATGAAAGCTGAAGACATGGGTCTTCAATATTCCCAGGTAAGAAGTTTTAGGTTGTATTCATTATAGGAATTCTAGGACTATTTCCCTCTATACCATTTGTATTTCATATACCTTTGACTATTGGATGTTCTTATAGGCACTTTAGTATTGCCAGTGTAACAGTATAACTTCCATCCCTCTCCTCGCCGCTACCCGGGCTCGAACCAGGAACACATCAACAGCAGCCACCCTCGAAGCAGCGTTACCCATGCAGAGCAAGGGTACTAACTACTAACAACTAAGTCTCAGAGCGAGTGACGTTTGAAACGCTATTAGCGCACACCCCGCTAACTAGCTAGCCATTTCACATCGGTTACACCAGACTAATCTTGGGAGTTGATAGGCTTGAAGTCATAAACAATGCTTGAAGCATTGCGAAGAGCTGCTGGCAAAACGCACGAAAGTGCTGTTTGAATGAATGCTTACGAGCCTGCTGGTGCCTACTATCGCGCAGTCAGACTGCTCTATCAAATCAAAGACTTAATTATAACATAATAACACACAGAAATACGAGCCTGAAAAAACAACAACTTTAAAAAATTGGTGGAATCGGCGTCCAAAAATACAGATTTCCTATTAAAACTTGAAACGGCCCTAATTAATCGGCCATTCCGATTAATCGGTCGACCTCTAATCTGGAGAGAGACATGATTCCGTGAAACAAATCTGTTACTTATTTTTCAGGTCAGATGAGCTGTATCACAGTGGACTGTTTCTCTTCCTGTAAGTATCACCCAGAGTTGTGTACTGTACTGGATGGGTTCTGTATGATAATCATTGGTCTGAGTGGAGACATTATTATCTCTCCTAGTTCGCAGATAATAAAATGTGCAGGGTGGTGTTGCTGCAGAGAGTAAAAGGCCATAGAGTCCGTGTGTTGCCAGACCAGAGCTGCACATTCCCCAGTATACCTTGAGCTGTGAAAGATTCATGTCCTACCTGGTTTAATGTGGCGTCACTAATGCAGCGTGATGCCAGATGGCATTTCACTGGGCTGGGTGGCAGTGCTACAAAGGGGCCTGTTGTATTTAATGGCAGACAGCACTCGTGACAGTTCACATTAGTCGTAGTGCATATTGAAAGTTTTAAACCAGCCTGCTTCTCTGTTAAGCTTTATATGAAATATCATCAGCAAATTGTAGCGGAAAATTAGGTCACAGCCGTGGAAAGGAATCACCATGGTTGTCCAGACAGGAAGGAAGGCTGCACTGAAAGCTCTTCAATACACAAGAAGAGTTTCATGCTAAAGTACCATGTACAACACAGAAACTGTCCTTCATTTTTGATAATGATGATATGAACATGAGAAACAAAGACATTTGTTCAATGGTTCCTGCAGTATATGCAAGCTATTCAAGCCATTTAACAAGATGCAAATTGTTAAAATATGACCAACTGTCATTGGATTGGTTGCCCTACTGTCATTAGTGTAGGTTTTGAAGGTCAACCACATACAAAAGGCAGTAGTGATAAATATAAAGTGAAGAAAACTTATTCACTGCAATGTATGCTATTTCCAAAGGATTTAAAACTAATTGAAACTTTTCTCCAGACCTGCTCATTACTGCTCACCCCTTCCCTCAATTATTGACAACGCATTCGCACAACATTTTGTACAATGCTAATTGATGTTCACCACTTAACAATCTGCTAACGAGATGTTTTTCTGGAGCTGAAATTAAGACTGGCAACGATGCTTTGAATAGGTTCAGTGAATGGGTAGTGCTCTGTGTTAAGAATTGAAAATTAATCTAATTTTGTATTAGTAGAATTAAGTATTTCTCAGTTGCTATGGGAACATATTACTTCATTTAGAGTAAAATACTGAATTTGGAAGAATGCATGAACATTCTTGAACACATTTTGGGGTTTTGGGTGACAAGAAACATGGTTCACAATTCATTGCCCTATTGAAAACAAGCTAGAGCAATTAAGTGTGTGTATGTGTGTGTGGCACTCAATGTAGCTCTTCCAGGCATGTTAATTGTCTCTTTTTTTTCAAATTAACATTTTTCTCAGGAAACAATATGCACAATTATCTAATCACACACCCATAGAGAGCAGAAACAATGACATCACACAGCTGTTTTGCACACACTGCACTTCTGTTCCATCTCAGTTCTGTCCCACACTAGCCAATCTAATAGCCTATGCAAACACTGCATCATTGTACAATTAATGTACAATTACTGTACAATATGTTATTGTCAATCGAAATGGAAATTGGTTCTTTTGCTGTCTGTTATCTCATTGCACAGTACTGCAATGTATACAGAGCAATAAGGAATAAGGAAAATGGGTTGGTTGCAGAGAGTGAGATGAATATGAAGAATCTTGCCGTTACTCATCCAGTCTCAGCTGGAGGCCTGCTGGGCCTAAATAATCCACTTCAGTGGAGTGTTGTGTGCAGGCAGACTGAGAGGTGCATACTGCATATTAATGTAGCCACAATCAGCATACCCTTATCTCCAGTCTCTCCTGGTTCCTGTTGTTGCATGATTGTGATTCACTGTAATAGAGAGAACAATACTGACATGTTGTTTGTGAAAGTTTAACTGTAATACAGTATTACAATATAATGCTATATTATGTAAGGGATAAACGCTGATGTTCTGTACATTACCTTGGAAATAATGGACGACGCAGCTCATTTTGCCAAGATAATGTACAGAACGGAGGCGTTTATCCCGCCTATACCACAGTTGCCAAAGAAAACAATACTAAAGCACACATTCGTTTATATTTTTATTTTTTAAAACAAATTCACACTTTCTCATCTTTCAGTTGCTAGAGTCGTTAATTTGATTCGTTCGATATTTATGGAAACGACCCAGCAGTATGTTCTATATGTCAGTCACGACCGTGGAAGCCAGGATAAGAGCAAAGTCGCTGCATTTGTGTTTGTTTAAGCTGTTTTCTATTGACATTCATTTGGATAGCAATGAGCTGATGATGCCTTATTTTGCCTGGCAGTTTCACGTCAGGACACTCGACAGTTCATTACGAGGAGTATCAAACACTAGGCTAGCAGCTAGCTAAATAGCTTGTTGCTAGCAAACCTTCCAATATGACAACAGAATAAAAAAATACCTGTTGCTGAAATCAGGCGGTTAAACTAGAAAACACATGGTAGGATTTGACATCATAGCACTACTTCTGCAACATAGGGACCAGAGAAATTAATGTTCATCACTCACCACGTTAGGTCTTCAGATGCTCCAAAAAAATTACCCACTGCAAAAACAAATCGATGCTAGCAATCTAGCTAATGTTATCTAAGTGTTTCCTCATTGGACCTGCGTTTACAATGTATCCAATTGTGCTTGTGGTTGTTGGTTTAGCTTTCTGTGACTTTGTAGCAAGTACGGTATGCATATGTGGGCACATATTGCGTCATGACTGCAAGGTGTCCCGATATCTTTTCCAACTGTCCCGATATCTGGTTTTAATGTCCATTCTAGAATACCCTTCTAACCAATCAGAAACGAGCATTCAACATTGCTGTGGTACAAACACAAATATCCTGTAAGACACCAAAACGTAGAAAAGTGTCCATGTAGGATGGTACCCTTTACCTGGTAAGATGCAGTCTTCCAGTTATTCGTCCAGTTCCATCTGTCAGTGAAAATGATTTCATACACCCCCAGGCTGCAGGCATCTCCTAATGGTCTGTCCTAACCCACAGACCCACACTCTAGTGTGGTGGAAATACGTCGCTCAAGGCACCCTGGTGGTTTCTGTTGGCTGCAGCAGGGATCCCGTGGACGATGTCTTTCATGTTGACCAGGCTTTTCCTGCCAATGTCTCATGTAATGCCATTGCCCCGGGGCCGTGGTGTAAATCTGGGAGCCTGCTGCGGTCTCCACGGCGGATGGCTGCTTCTGCTACTGGCTGTCGTAATCAGGGAGCGTGTAAGATATGCAAAGCCCAGGGACTCTGTGACTCTGACATGCCAGCGAATGGATACAAGTGGAATTGACAAGTTCCTTAAAAAAAAGTTTTACGTATCAGGGATGACTGAAGTGAAGACCCCATGTCTTTGTGCACTACATAGGGAATAGGGGGCCATTTCAGATATAGCCTTAAATGAAAGCAGGGCACTACATAGGGAATAGGGGGCCATTTCAGATGTAGCCTTAATTGAAAGCAGGGCACTACATAGGGAATAGGGGGCCATTTCAGATGTAGCCTTAAATGAAAGCAGGGCACTACATAGGGAATAGGGGGCCATTTCAGATGTAGCCTTAAATTAAAGCAGGGCACTACATAGGGAATAGGGGGCCATTTCAGATGTAGCCTTAAATGAAAGCAGGACACTTCATAGGGAATAAGGGTAATTTCAGACATTACCTAAATTGACACCAGAGCACTTCCTAGGGAATATGGTTCAATTTTAGTGCACTACTTTTTACCTTGGTAGTGCACGACATAGGGACTTTTAGACATGACCTAAGTTGACACCAGCGAGAAAGTGATCGATGGTGATGAGTAGAGCAGTCAACAAAAGCAGAAGCACTTCTACATGAATGAGTGAGCTGTACTGTGTCATTTCAAGACTGAATCAAGGTGAGATCCTGGCTGTACAGAGTCCATTATAGGACAGAGTCACACAGACAGTCAATTGAAGGTTGTGTCAGATGGACACCGTATGGCTGGATCGTCCACCGAGACCACAGCAGGGAGTGACTGATAGATGGAGGATGATTAGTAGAGCAGTCAACAGAAGCACCGTATGGCTGGATCGTATGGCTGGACCGCTGTGGGAAAAAGACAAACTGTCCAATGTCCATCCACCTTGAGGACAGCGGCCACCTTGTTTGATTGACGGACCTGATTAACATCATACTGTTCTGTACCAGATCAATGGCATGCATTCAAAATGGCACCCTACTCCCCATATAGTGCACTACTTTCGGCGCAACCCGGCCAAAAGTATTGCACTATATAGGGAATAGGGTGCCATTTTAGACCCCGCCTTGCTGTCCACCTTGAGGTGTTTGATTGACTGACCTGAGGAATGTCATAGTGTTCTGTACCAGATCAATGGTGTGCCTGCCCACAGAGAACCTGGTCCATTTCACTGGGATGACAGATCCATCGAATTGACTGGCCTGACAATCTGTGGCGGTGGTTTGACTGTGAGCCGCTGGCTAAGCAGCAGGGTGATGGATTTGATGAACCAAGGACATGCACTGTAGGTTACTGCTGGTTGTGGAAGTTGGATGTTGGATGAAATCCACGAGCAATAACAGAATAGGCATTATGGTGCCTCGGTGTGAGGATGATCTATAACATAACTGTAACATAGTGACTCACTTTCATAGGAAAATCCAATATTTATGCATGTTATTGTAATAATAATATAATTTACATTGACTTCATTTCTTGTATTTTAAGGCTGAGATCAGAGATGGGAACAGGCTTTTATAGCTGTACTTAAAAGTGACAAATGTTCTGCCTGCTGTTGAAAAGGTTTCATATCCGCGAGCAGCCGGATGAGCAATCGATACTAAATCCTGCAGTTCCACAGTCATCCATCTTGACTATGTATGGAACCTAAATCAACGGATCACTTCGGATTTCTGGGGAAATGCTGATTGGGCAGGAAAACACATCGGGTGGGTTGCACCGACATGGTTTAAATTAATCTAGGATTAGAGCTAATCTAGGTTTTGTAAATCCAGGTTTATAACTAATCAGATATGTGTTGCACTACTTAATTTTTTGTCTGGATCAGTAAATCTATGATTAAATCAAATCAAATGAAATGTATTTATAAAGCCCTTCGTACATCAGCTGATATCTCAAAAGTGCTGTACAGAAACCCAGCCTAAAACCCCAAACAGCAAGCAATGCAGGTGTAGAAGCACGGTGGCTAGGAAAAATTCCCTAGAAAGGTCAGAACCTAGGAAGAAACCTAGAGAGGAACCAGACTATGAGAGGTGGCCAGTCCTCTTCTGGCTGTGCCGGGTGGAGATTATAACAGAACATGGCCAAGATGTTCATAGATGACCAGCAGGGTCAAATAATAATAATCACAGTGGTTGTCGAGGGTGCAGCAAGTCAGCACCTCAGGAGTAAATGTCAGTTGGCTTTTCATAGCCGATCATTAAGAGTATCTCTACCGCTTCTGCTGTCTCTAGAGAGTTGAAAACAGCAGGTCTGGGACAGGTAGCACGTCCCGTGAACAGGTCAGGGTTCCATAGCCGCAGGCAGAACAGTTGAAACTTGTTTATCGGTTTTAGACAATGATAAGCGACATGATACACTAATATGTGAGGTATTTTTTTTTGATAAAATACTTTATTACTTAACGTTATTTAGCCATGTATTATTAGTTTGGTAGCCACCTGATCACGGCACGCCAAAGCACTTCACATTTCTCTGCATCGGAAAAAGACCTCTTGTCAGAGCTGATGGAGGAATTTAGTAAAGCACTGGAGGATAAGACGACAGACAACATGACTGTCAAAAAGAAGGAAGACACCTTGGGCGTTTTATGCGACCGATTTAATTGATCATCAGCGATTAAAGAGAAGAGTGACACAGATGAAGACGGGCTGGAAAAACTGAAAAGACAAAAAAGGATATGTCAGAGGAGAGGAGGGACTACTACAGACCAGAGGGTGGCCTCCGTCCAAGGGAATTGGTAATCTCTCCCAGAAAATATGCAAGATGATTCCCCAGCAGTTTGCCCCTCTCCTTAAACCATATGATGACGACGGACAACTCAACTCAACAATATTTAGTAAGCATAAATAACTTGTCAATAGCAATGACGATAATGCACGCTAAAATGAACGTTAATGCTACTTCACTACAATGTTGCCATTATCAGTCCCGTTACAGCACATTACAGCACATTGCATAAAGTCATCAGGATGGGTATATCATAAGCCCCAAATGAATTGCTGTACAAAACCAATATTTTTATTTCATTTAAACAATAATTTATTTCAACAATAATTCATTAAAACAATGCTTCCCCAAGCAATTTGGTGTTCTTCAGTCTTGTCCCCCACTCGTATTCTCTTGCCAGAATATGAGAGGTGTTGTTTTCTCTCTCTTCAGGTGTCTGGGGGTTTGAAAGGGGAGGATCCACATTAGACGTTGCGAAAGCAGCATCAACTCTTCCTGGGGTCCACACAGAATATGAAACATGACATAGTACAGAACAGTAACAGACAACAGCTTAAGGACAGAACTACATACATGTAAAAATGGAACACATAGCCTACATACTGTATCAATACATACACACAAACTATCTAGGTCAAATAGAGGAGAGGCGTTGAGCCGTGAGGTGTTGCTTTATCTGTTTATTTTAAACCAGGTTTGCTGTTCATTTGAGCAAAATGAGATGGAAGGGAGTTCCATGCAATAATGGCTCTACAGTGTATAATACTGCAAGATTTTTTGAATTTGTTCTGGATTTGGGGACTGTGTAAAGACTCCTGGTGGCATGTTTTGTGGGGTAAGTGTGTCTGTGAGAGCTTTGCATAAATTGACAATGCAAACCATTTGGAATTTTCAACACGTTAATGTTACTTATTAAAAAAATGCTTAACGGTTGGTCCAACCTGTCTTTCCGGTTGCATCCTTGGAGAAGCGATATCTCCTTGAAAACTCATCATTATCATAAAACTCAACAGGATTCAACCTGCCTCTAGTTATTCTCTGAGGAACTCTGTCGTTTTAGTCTCTCCACAGTAGATATGCTGTAATTTTAGCAGTTAAACCACCTCAAATGGCAGTTTAGAATTAATCTCCAAAATAAGCATATATTCAATTTAAAGGGAAAACTAAACTTAGAGGAAGGATTTAATTTAACTAGGATTAATTTAAAACTAGGTTTAAAGTTTGGTGCAACAAGATTAATAGCTAAACCTTGATTTAACCCAGTTTAAGAGTTAATCCATGTTTGTGCAACCCACCCAGTGTCACTTTCAGTGTGTCACTTTCTTTTTTTCATCAACCACTTTATCGGAGAGGGGGAGCAGAAGGCTATTCCATTTACAGTAGACCTATAGAGGATCACATCCCATTTATAGTAGCCCTATAGAGGATCACATCCCATTTACAGTAGACCTATAGAGGATCACATTCAATTTACAGTAGACCTATAGAGGATCACATCCCATTTACAGTAGACCTATAGAGGATCACATTCCATTTACAGTAGACCTATAGAGGATCACATCCCATTTACAGTAGACCTATAGAGGATCACATCCAAATTACAGTATCCATATAGGAGTACATCCCATTTACAGTAGACCTATAGAGGATCACATCCCATTTACAGTAGACCTATAGAGGATCACATTCCATTTACAGTAGACCTATAGAGGATCACATCCCATTTACAGTAGACCTATAGAGGATCACATCCCATTTACAGTAGACCTATAGAGGATCACATCCCATTTACAGTAGCCCTATAGAGGATCACATCCCATTTACAGTAGACCTATAGAGGATCACATCCCATTTACAGTAGCCCTATAGAGGATCACATCCCATTTACAGTAGACCTATAGAGGATCACATCCCATTTACAGTAGCCCTATAGAGGATCACATCCCATTTACAGTAGACCTATAGAGGCTCACATCCCATTTACAGTAGCCCTATAGAGGATCACATCCCATTTACAGTAGACCTATAGAGGATCACATCCCATTTAAAGTAGACCTATAGAGGATCACATTCCATTTACAGTAGACCTATAGAGGATCAAATTCCATTTACAGTAGACCTATAGAGGATCACATCCCATTTACAGTAGACCTATAGAGGATCACATCCCATTTACAGTAGACCTATAGAGGATTACATTGCATATACAGTAGAACTGTAGAGGATCACATTCCATTTACAGTAGACCTATAGAGGCTCAAATTCAATTTACAGTAGACCTATAGAGGATCACATTCCATTTACAGTAGACCTATAGAGGATCACAGTCCATTTACAGTAGACCTATAGAGGATCACATTCCATTTACAGTAGACCTATAGAGGATCACATTCCATTTACAGTAGACCTATAGAGGATCACATTGCATATACAGTAGACCTATAGAGGGTTACATCCCATTTACAGTAGACCTATAGAGGATCACATCCCATTTACAGTAGACCTATAGAGGATCACATTGCATATACAGTAGACCTATAGAGGGTTACATCCCATTTACAGTAGACCTATAGAGGCTCACATCCCATTTACAGTAGACCTATAGAGGATCACATCCAAATTACAGTATCCATATAGGAGTACATCCCATTTACAGTAGACCTATAGAGGAGTACATCCCATTTACAGTAGACCTATAGAGGAGTACATCCCATTTACAGTAGACCTATAGGAGTACATCCCATTTACAGTAGACCAATAGAGGATCACATCCCATTTACAGTAGCCCTATAGAGGATCACATCCCATTTACAGTAGACCTATAGAGGATCACATCCCATTTACAGTAGCCCTATAGAGGATCACATCCCATTTACAGTAGACCTATAGAGGATCACATTCAATTTACAGTAGACCTATAGAGGATCACATTCCATTTACAGTAGACCTATAGAGAATCACATGCCATTTACAGTAGACCTATAGAGAATCACATCCAAATTACAGTATCCATATAGGAGTACATCCCATTTACAGTAGACCTATAGAGGATCAAATTCAATTTACAGTAAACCTATAGAGGATCACATTCCATTTACAGTAGACCTATAGAGGATCACAGTCCATTTACAGTAGACCTATAGAGGATCACATTCCATTTACAGTAGACCTATAGAGGATCACATTCCATTTACAGTAGACCTATAGAGGATCACATTCAATTTACAGTAGACCTATAGAGGATCACATTCCATTTACAGTAGACCTATAGAGAATCACATCCCATTTACAGTAGACCTATAGAGAATCACATCCAACTTACAGTATCCATATAGGAGTACATCCCATTTACAGTAGACCTATAGAGGATCCAATTCAATTTACAGTAAACCTATAGAGGATCACATTCCATTTACAGTAGACCTATAGAGGATCACAGTCCATTTACAGTAGACCTATAGAGGATCACATTCCATTTACAGTAGACCTATAGAGGATCACATTCCATTTACAGTAGACCTATAGAGGTTCACATTGCATATACAGTAGACCTATAGAGGATCACATCCCATTTACAGTAGACCTATAGAGGATCACATCCCATTTACAGTAGACCTATAGAGGATCACATCCCATTTACAGTAGACCTATAGAGGCTCACATACCATTTACAGTAGACCTATAGAGGCTTACATTGCATATACAGTAGAACTATAGAGGATCACATCCCATTTACAGTAGACCTATAGAGGATCACATCCCATTTACAGTAGACCTATAGAGGTTCACATTCAATTTACAGTAGACCTATAGAGGATCACATTCCATTTACAGTAGACCTATAGAGGATCACATTCCATTTACAGTAGACCTATAGAGGATCACATTCCATTTACAGTAGACCTATAGAGGATCACATCCCATTTACAGTAGACCTATAGAGGCTCACATCCAAATTACAGTATCCATATAGGAGTACATCCCATTTACAGTAGACCTATAGAGGATCACATCCCATTTACAGTAGACCTATAGAGGATTACATTGCATATACAGTAGACCTATAGAGGATCACATTCCATTTACAGTAGACCTATAGAGGATCAAATTCAATTTACAGTAGACCTATAGAGGATCACATTCCATTTACAGTAGACCTATAGAGGATCACAGTCCATTTACAGTAGACCTATAGAGGATCACATTCCATTTACAGTAGACCTATAGAGGATCACATTCCATTTACAGTAGACCTATAGAGGATCACATTGCATATACAGTAGACCTATAGAGGATTACATCCCATTTACAGTAGACCTATAGAGGATCACATCCCATCACATCCCATTTACAGTAGACCTATAGGAGTACATCCCATTTACAGTAGACCTATAGAGGATCACATTCCATTTACAGTAGACCTATAGAGGATCACATTGCATATACAGTAGACCTATAGAGGATCACATCCCATTTACAGTAGACCTATAGAGGCTCACATCCCATTTACAGTAGACCTATAGAGGATCACATTCCATTTACAGTAGACCTATAGAGGATCCAATTCAATTTACAGTAGACCTATAGAGGATCACATTCCATTTACAGTAGACCTATAGAGGATCACAGTCCATTTACAGTAGACCTATAGAGGATCACATTCCATTTACAGTAGACCTATAGAGGATCACATTGCATATACAGTAGACCTATAGAGGATTACATCCCATTTACAGTAGACCTATAGAGGATCACATCCCATTTACAGTAGACCTATAGAGGATTACATCCCATTTACAGTAGACCTATAGGAGTACATCCCATTTACAGTAGACCTATAGGAGTACATCCCATTTACAGTAGACCTGTAGAGTACATTCCCTTTACAGTAGACCTATAGAGGATCACATCCCATTTACAGTAGACCTATAGAGGATCACATCCAAATTACAGTATCCATATAGGAGTACATCCCATTTACAGTAGACCTATAGAGGATTACATCCCATTTACAGTAGACCTATAGGAGTACATCCCATTTACAGTAGACCTATAGGAGTACATCCCATTTACAGTAGACCTATAGAGGATCACATTCCATTTACAGTAGACCTATAGAGGATCACATTGCATATACAGTAGACCTATAGAGGATCACATCCCATTTACAGTAGACCTATAGAGGCTCACATCCCATTTACAGTAGACCTATAGAGGATCACATTCCATTTACAGTAGACCTATAGAGGATCCAATTCAATTTACAGTAGACCTATAGAGGATCACATTCCATTTACAGTAGACCTATAGAGGATCACAGTCCATTTACAGTAGACCTATAGAGGATCACATTCCATTTACAGTAGACCTATAGAGGATCACATTGCATATACAGTAGACCTATAGAGGATTACATCCCATTTACAGTAGACCTATAGAGGATCACATTGCATATACAGTAGACCTATAGAGGATTACATCCCATTTACAGTAGACCTATAGAGGATCACATCCCATTTACAGTAGACCTATAGAGGATTACATCCCATTTACAGTAGACCTATAGGAGTACATCCCATTTACAGTAGACCTATAGGAGTACATCCCATTTACAGTAGACCTGTAGAGTACATTCCCTTTACAGTAGACCTATAGAGGATCACATCCCATTTACAGTAGACCTATAGAGGATCACATCCAAATTACAGTATCCATATAGGAGTACATCCCATTTACAGTAGACCTATAGAGGATTACATCCCATTTACAGTAGACCTATAGGAGTACATCCCATTTACAGTAGACCTATAGGAGTACATCCCATTTACAGTAGACCTATAGAGGATCACATTCCATTTACAGTAGACCTATAGAGGATCACATTGCATATACAGTAGACCTATAGAGGATCACATCCCATTTACAGTAGACCTATAGAGGCTCACATCCCATTTACAGTAGACCTATAGAGGATCACATTCCATTTACAGTAGACCTATAGAGGATCCAATTCAATTTACAGTAGACCTATAGAGGATCACATTCCATTTACAGTAGACCTATAGAGGATCACAGTCCATTTACAGTAGACCTATAGAGGATCACATTCCATTTACAGTAGACCTATAGAGGATCACATTGCATATACAGTAGACCTATAGAGGATTACATCCCATTTACAGTAGACCTATAGAGGATCACATCCCATTTACAGTAGACCTATAGAGGATTACATCCCATTTACAGTAGACCTATAGGAGTACATCCCATTTACAGTAGACCTATAGGAGTACATCCCATTTACAGTAGACCTGTAGAGTACATTCCCTTTACAGTAGACCTATAGAGGATCACATCCCATTTACAGTAGACCTATAGAGGATCACATCCAAATTACAGTATCCATATAGGAGTACATCCCATTTACAGTAGACCTATAGAGGATTACATCCCATTTACAGTAGACCTATAGGAGTACATCCCATTTACAGTAGACCTATAGGAGTACATCCCATTTACAGTAGACCTGTAGAGTACATTCCCTTTACAGTAGACCTATAGAGGATCACATCCCATTTACAGTAGACCTATAGAGGATCACATCCAAATGACAGTATCCATATAGGAATACATCCCATTTACAGTAGACCAATAGGAGGACATCCCATTTACAGTAGACCTATAGGAGTACATTCTATTTACAGTAGACCTATAGAGTACATCCCATTTACAGTAGACCTATAGGAGTACATTCTATTTACAGTAGACCTATAGAGTACATCCCATTTACAGTAGACCTATAGGAGTACATTCCATTTAGAATATTGAGGAATAATTTACCAACGCAGGCCTGAACTAGACTAATCGTCACAGAAGTTTGCAAAACTAGGTATTCTTAGACAGAAACATCAGTGGAATGATAACAAGGCCTCATTGGCATCATTTTTGGCAGGTCAACTACACCAACTACACCCAGCTTTGATGCACCTGTACTGACCTCGCCTTCTGGATGGTAACGTGGTGAACAGGCAGTGGCTTGGGTGGTTGTTGTCCTTGATTATCTTTTTGACCTTCCTGTGACATTGGGTGCTGTAGGTGTCCTGGAGGGCAGGTAGTTTGCCTCCGGTGATGTGTTATGCAGACTGCACCACCCTCTGGTGAGCCCTGCGGTTGTGGGCGGTGCATTTGACGTACCAGGCGGTGATACAGCCTGACAGGTTGCTCTCAGTTGTGCATCTGTAAAAGTTTGTGAGGGTTTTAGGTGTAAAGATTAATTTCTTCAGTCTCCTGAGGTTGAAGAGGTGCTGTTGTGCCTTCTTCACCACACTGTTTGTGAAGGGTGGAGCATTTCAGTTTGTCAGTTATATGCACGCTGAGGAACTTAAATCGTTCCACCTTCTCCACTGCTGTCCTATTGATGAGGATAGGGGGGTGCTCCCTCTGCTCTTTCCTGAAGTCCACGATCATCTCCTTTGTTTTGCTGACGTTGAGTGAGAGGTTATTTTCCTGACACCACACCCCAAGAGCCCTCACCACCTCCCTGTAGGCTCTCGTTGTAGTTGGTAATCAAGGCTACTACTGTTGTGTCGTCTGCAAACTTGATGATTGAGTTGGAGGTGTGTGTGGCCACGCAGTCTTGGGTGAACAGGGAGTACAGGAGGGGGCTGAGCACTCACCTTTGTGAGGCCCCAGTGTTGAGGATCAGCAAAGGTGAGATGTTGTTTCCTACCTTCAACACCTGGGGGGGGGCCTGTCAGGAAGTCCAGGACCAAATTGCACAGGTTGGGGTTGAGACCCAGGGCCTCAAGCTTAATGATGAGCTTGGAGGGTACTATGGTGTTGAATGCTGAGCTGTAGTCAATGAACAGCATTCTTACATAGGTATTCCTCTTGTCCAGATGGGATAGGGCAGTGTGCAGTGTGATGGTGATTGCATTGTCTGTGAACCTAAATTGAGTGTGTCTAGGGTGACAGGTAAGGTGGAGGTCATATGATCCTTGGCTAGTCTCTCAAAGCACTTCATAATGACAGCAGTGAGTGCTACGGGGCGATAGTCATTTAGTTAAGTTACCTTTGCTTTCTTGGGTACAGGAACAATGGTGGCGATCTTGAAGCATGTGGGGACAGCAGACTGGGATAGGGAGAGGTTGAATATGTCCTTAAACACACCAGCCAGCTAGTCTGCGTATGCTCTGAGGACGCGGCTAGGGTTGCCGTCTGGGCCGGCAGCCCTGCGAGGGATAACACGTTTAAATGCCTTACTCACGTCGGCCACGGAGAAGGAGAGCCCACAGTCCTTGGTAGCAGGCTGCGTTGGTGGCACTGTATTATCCTCAATGCAGGTATAGAAGGTGTATAGTTTGTCTGGAAGCAAGATGTCGGTGTCCGTGACGTGGCTGGTTTTCCTTTTGTAGTCTGTGATTGTCTGTAGATCCTGCAACATACGTTTTGTGTCGGAGCCATTGAATTACGACTACATTTTGTCTCTATACTGACATTTTGCTTGTTTGATTGCCTTGCGGAGGGAATGACTACTCTGTTTGTATTCTGCCATAATCCCAGTTGCCTTGCCGCGAATGCTGCCATCTATCCACGGTTTCTGGTTAGGATAAGTTCTAATTGTCACAGTGGGTGCAACATCTCCCATACACTTCCTTATAAACTCACTCACCGAATCAGCATATACGTCGATATTATTGAGACTACCCGGAACATGTCCCAGTCCGTGTGATCAAAACAATCTTGAAGTGTGGATTCCGATTGGTCAGACCAGCATTGAATAGTCCTTAGCACGTTGAATAGTCCTTAGCACGGGTACTTTCTGTTTGAATTTCTGCCTATAGGAAGGGACGAGTCGTGGTCAGATTTGCCAAAAGGAGGGCGGGGTAGGGCCTTGTATGCATTACGGAAGTTAGACTAACAATGGTCCAGTGTTTTTCCAGCATGAGTGCTACTTTCATTATGCTGATAGAATTTAGGTAGTCTTTTCCTCAAATTTGCTTTGTTAAAATCGCCAGCTACAGTGAATGCAGCCTCTGGATATATGGTTTCCAGTTTGCCAGTGAAGTCCAGTGAAGTTCCTTGAGGGCCATTGTGGTATCGGCTTGAAGGGGGATATATATGGCTGTGACAATAACCGAAGAGAATTCTCTTGGGAGATAATACGGTCAGCATTTGATTGTGAGGAATTCTAGGTCAGGTGAACAAAAGGACTTGAGTTCCTGTATGTTGTTATAATTACACCATGAGTCGTTAATCATAAAACATACACCCCCGCCCAGCTTCTTCCCAGAGAGATGTTTATTCCTGTCGGCATGATGCACTGACAATCCAGGTGGCTGTACCGACTCCGACAGCATATCCCGAGAGAGCCATATCTCCGAGAAACAGAGTATGTTACAATCCCTGATGTCTCTCTGGAAAGCAACCCTTGCCCCGATTTCGTCCACTTTGTTATCTATGGACTGGACATTATCGAGTAATATACTTGGAAGCGATGTGGATGCCTCCGAAGTCTGATTAGAGACCGCTTCAACTCCTTCTTCACCGGGGGTGTTGTTTTGGGTCGGCCTCTGGAATCAGTTCAAATGCCCTGGGTGGTGTGGACAAAGGATCCGCTTCGGGAAAGTCGTATTCCTGGTTGTTGTGCTGGTAAGTTGCCCGTTCTGATATCCAATAGTTCTTCCCAGCTGAATGTAATAACACTTAAGATTTTCAGGGCTAACAATGTAAGAAATAATACATAAAAAAACAAAATACTGCAAAGTTTCCAAGGACTAGAAGAGAGGCAGCCATCTCTGTCGGCGCCATGTTAACCAAATGCAAACACCAAGAGCACTGTTCTGGCACATCCAGAATACCAACCTTCTGGCACATCCAGAATACCAACCTGATCATTATAAATAGTCTCTTTCCTGTGAGAAATCACACATTTGATTGGATCTCCACCTCAACAGACTGGGCTTTCCAGTCAGCAACTATTTCTGCTTTCCTATCACTATATGTTTTTCAGAAGCAGCACTTACATTTCATTGCTGAGGTTATTTCTCCCAACACTCCTAATGGACTTGAGTTGCTCTCCTGCAGACCCAGAGAGCAGATGGAATCAGAGAGGTGAGGGAGGGAGGGAGGGAGGGAGGGAGGGAGGGAGGGAGGGAGGGAGGGAGGGAGGGAGGGAGGGAGGGAGGGAGGGAGGGAGGGAGGGAGGGAGGGAGGGAGGGAGGGAGGGAGGGGAGAAAGCTGCCATCCAGGTGCACTCATGATGATTATCTGATATATACAGTGTAGAGAAGAGAGGAGGTAGAGGAGAGAGGAGGTAGAGAGGACACAACGTTGCTGTTTTATTAGTACAGGATGGGGGCAGTGGATTGCCTGATTACTCACTGGATTCCTCTGCTCTATGGATTGCCTGACTACTCACTGGATTCCTCTGCTCTATGGATTGCCTGACTACTCACTGGATTCCTCTGCTCTATGGATTGCCTGATTACTCACTGGATTCCTCTGCTCTATGGCTTGCCTGATTACTCACTGGATTCCTCTGCTCTATGGATTGCCTAATTACTCACTGGATTCCTCTGCTCTATGGATTGCCTGATTACTCACTGGATTCCTCTGCTCTATGGATTGCTTGATTACTCACTGGATTCCTCTGCTCTATGGATTGCCTGATTACTCACTGGATTCCTCTGCTCTATGGATTGCCTGATTACTCACTGGATCCTCTGCTCTATGGATTGCTACATACTTCAGTCTGAGACTGCCATCCTTGAAGTCGTTTGTGATGACGAGGGGTGTTGTACAAAACAAAGGGAGGGAGGGAGGGAGGGAATAGAGGATAGGAGGGAGGGAATAGAGGAGAGGAGGGAGGGAGGGAGGGAATAGAGGAGAGGAGAGAGGCAGGCAGTGGAGGAGAGGAGGGAGTGAGTGAGGAGGGTGGGGTGGAGGGAGGAGAAAATAAAGGGATGAAGGGATGGGAGCATTGGAGGAGAGGATAGAGGGATGGAGGGAGGCCACAGGTGGTCGAGGAGTGGAGGGGGAAATTATATGTGATATTGTTCCTGTCTTCAATGTATTTTCAATATTTCTACCTGGCAGACGATGTGGAGCCGACGACCATCGGTGTGTATGAGTGTGTGTTTGTACAGGCACACCTGTGTATGTGTGTTGGTAGCTCTTATGGAGGAGAGGATGGAAGGAGGAAAGGAGGGGAGAATGGAAGGAGGAGAGGGAGGGAGGGAGGGGAGGATGGAAGGAGGGGAGGATGGAAGGAGGAGAGGGAGGGAGGGAAGGAGGGGAGGGAGGGAAGGAGGGGAGGATGGAAGGAGGGGCGAATGGAACGAGGAGCGGATGGAAGGAGGGGTGGATGGAAGGAGGAGAGGATGGAAGGAGGAAAGGAGGAAAGGATGGAAGGAGGGGAGGAGTGGAAGAGAGGATGGAAGGGGAGGATGGAAGGAGGAGAGGATGGAAGAAGGAGAGGATGGAAAGAGGAGAGGATGGATGGAGGCCACATATAAGGAAATCAGTCAATTAAAATAAATTAATTAGGCCCTAATCTTTGGATTTCACATGACTGGGCAGGGGTGCAGGCCCACTCACATGACTGGGAGGGCAGCCAGGCCCACTCACTGGGGAGCCAGCCTCAGCCAATCAGTATGAGTTTTTCCCCACAAAGGGCGTTATTACAGACAAAAATACTCCCTATTTTTCTTCAGTGTTTGTACCAGTATACTAAGGCAATTGTGAAAATTCTAGTAATATAGAGTGGGAAAACGGACGGGCGTTTGGACAATTAATAAAAACATTGCAGTAAATAAAACCTGATAAAAACATCTGTCTCGTCCAGGACCGGATTCTACGCAGACCGTTACACCATAGCCAATCAGAGCTACACTAGGCCTTTATGCAAATAACCCTTTTCCCACACGGAACTGCCATCATTACTTTGAACTGGACTGTGTGTTTACAGGCAGTTGGTCCTGCCATCATTACTTTGAACTGGACTGTGTGTTTACAGGCAGTAGGGCCTGTCATCATTACTTTGAACTGGACTGTGTGTTTACAGGCAGTAGGGCCTGTCATCATTACTTTGAACTGGACTGTGTGTTTACAGGCAGTAGGGCCTGTCATCATTACTTTGAACTGGACTGTGTGTTTACAGGCAGTTGGTCCTGCCATCATTACTTTGAACTGGACTGTGTGTTTACAGGCTGTTGGTCCTGCCATCATTACTTTGAACTGGACTGTGTGTTTACAGGCAGTTGGTCCTGCCATCATTACTTTGAACTGGACTGTGTGTTTACAGGAAGTTGGTCCTGCCATCATTACTTTGAACTGGACTGTGTGTTTACAGGCAGTTGGTCCTGCCATCATTCACTTTGAACTGGACTGTGTGTTTACAGGCAGGAGGGCCTGCCATCATTCACTTTGAACTGGACTGTGTGTTTACAGGCAGTAGGGCCTGCCATCATTACTTTGAACTGGACTGTGTGTTTACAGGCAGTTGGGCCTGCCATCATTCACTTTGAACTGGACTGTGTGTTTACAGGCAGGAGGGCCTGCCATCATTCACTTTGAACTGGACTGTGTGTTTACAGGCAGTAGGGCCTGCCATCATTACTTTGAACTGGACTGTGTGTTTACAGGCAGTTGGGCCTGCCATCATTCACTTTGAACTGGACTGTGTGTTTACAGGCAGTTGCAACACACAACTTTAGATCATTAGAACGCATTCACCAAAAGCCACAAAATACACTTGAATGTATTTCTGCAAATATGTAGACACCATGGGAGTCCTCTAACATTTGGAGAACTTTACATTCATAGTGATCAAACAACCACGAAAAGGTAGGCTCTCACTCCCTCAGTTACAACAACAACATCAACAACTAACGCTAGCCAAAGAAAAATGAGCTGAAATCGAACAAAGCAACATTCGATAAACCCTTTGTAACTTTTTCAGAAAGTTGGTCATCAAACTTGCACTGATACGATGGGGAATTGTAGACTACTGTCCTTCTGCAGCTTGCCTGCCAATGATTGCTTGTCCCAACCAAGCACCCAAGCTAACTGGATACAATTGGCTAGCTTGCTAGCAAGCTACGTCCAGACACAAATGGGAGAACACTCTGACCAATTGACTTGCCCTTGCAGATCTGTTTACTGTACATATTATGTAGATCGTTCGTGACTAATTATTATTTAAAAAAAATTGCATACGTTTACTGCCACCGGTCATATTCAGTGGTAGTTGCGCGTTCGTAAATTCGTCAGTTATTCTGCACTCTGGCACGCTCAGCCGAGAGAGTGCTCTGAAATCGGAGTAGATAGCCAGAGTGAATTTGCGAATACGCTAACTGGATAACACTCGTTCAAGTTTTGCTAACTAACCAAATGACACCTGCATCTCTAGCTGTTTATAGCCAACGAAAAACGATATGAGGGTAAAAAGGCAGTCACTCACCCACTCCTCCAATAACATGACATCCTCCTAGCAGCTAGCGTGCTACATAAAGAGATACGCTAACCTATTAGCCACGTTATGACTGACTTGTGATCATTGCCCTTGCTAGTTTGATTGTATTGACATTCCCAGACTTAGTTACATTTGTCCGTTTTTGTCCAAAATATTGAGTAATTGAAACTGAAACAGTGCATCCCGAATGGAGGCAACAAACAATGTACCAGGCCAGCTGTGATTTACAACCTGATAGCAATATTTTTTGGACTACCAAGAAATGTTTTGGTGAATTATATTTGTTGTGCATTTAAACTGCATCCACCTATTCTGTCTATTTTTAAAACCTCATATAAAGATACTTTTTTGTGCATTTGATATTATGACTGATATTAGGGTTGTCTGTTTGTTTCTGCAAAGTAGTTAAAACGCTGTCAGTTCCAATTTAATACTCAGTATGAGCCATGCCGCTGTAGTTGGAGATGTGAGAGTGCAACCATAACAAGGCATGGGGCCTCCATATCATGTCATGCCTGTTTGGTTTTCATTAGCCGGA
This sequence comes from Oncorhynchus kisutch, assembly GCF_002021735.2. Taxonomy (NCBI): domain Eukaryota; kingdom Metazoa; phylum Chordata; class Actinopteri; order Salmoniformes; family Salmonidae; genus Oncorhynchus; species Oncorhynchus kisutch. The sequence goes on along the minus strand of NC_034180.2, from coordinate 3,696,655 downwards.
GAGGAATGATAGCAGCCTATTCCCCATGGGAACTGGTTAAAAGTAGTGCATTATATAGGGAATAGGGTGCCATTTGAAACACTGCCAGAGTATGCATGTGCTCTTTGGGGTGTGACTGTTTACTGAGCTCTGTGGTTTAAACCGATCTGCTTCTGAGGGCCTCAGAGACAGATGAACTATGTCACCTCTAGATCACAGGGCCCCGATGGAGGCTGGCTGGGGAGACCAGAGAAGGAAGGGAGAAACTCCCTCAGATGACATGCTGTGCAAACAATATTTCTGTCACACCCTGATATGTTTCACCTGTAACTGTGATTGTCTCCACCCCCCTCCAAGTGTTACCCATATTCCCCATTATCCCCTGTGTATTTATACCTGTGTTCTCTGTTGGTCTGTTGCCAGTTCGTCTTGTTTGTTCGAGTCAACCAGCGTTCTGTCTCACCACTTTTCTAGTCTCTCTTTTCTTGCCCTCCCGGTTTTGACCATTGCCTGTCTGACAGACCACTCTGCCTGTCCTGACCCTGAGCCTGCCTGACTGACCACTCTGCCTGTCCCTGACCCTGAGCCTGCCTGCCGTCCGGTACCGTTGCCCGACATCTGGTTTTCTGACCCCTGCCTGTCTTGACCTGTCTATTGCCTGCCCCTGTTGGAATATTAAACTATTGTTTATTCGACGTGGTCTGCGTCTGGGTCTTCCCTTCACACCTGACTTCTACCGTCACCGTTTTATCAACATCTCGAGGGAAACTTTTGGCCCATTGGAGAAATCCCAGGGAAACGTACAGCATTTTAATATCTGTCTGTTGTGTTATACTCCTAGGTTATCAACTATTCTATATGGTGCTAAAGGACGTCAAAAACATGCAACATATAGGCTTTATACCATATATATATAGTCTCATTAGCATTGGTACTTTCTGTAAGTCTCTTACATGTATAAATTAACTTCATATAGATGTATAGGATGTTTATGGTCATCGATGCCAGTAATTCAGATATTGTAATAACTATAGAATGTTTACTCTTGCTCCAGTACCTAATTCTTTGTATCCATCGACCACCAAAAATCGTTAAAAAAACAAACATTTTATGTCTGTTGCTGTGGTAAATATCTCTAGTTGATAGATGGCTCTCTTTAATGTGAGGTGCCGCTGCATCTGAGTAATGGCCTTTGATTATTTCCCCATGTTGTTCAATTTGCAGAAGCAAGAACCATTTGCCTTCATGTCCCATGGTAATAGAAACCAAATTTATATTTTAACATGGACTGAGAGACAGAGCAAGGGTGGAGATGGAGGGAGAGAGCGAGAGAGAGAGAGAGAAAGAGAGAGAGACAGTGAGGGAGGAGGGGAGAGAAAGGGAGAGAGACTAAGGGCTTCATTTTAACAAACCTGACGCAATGGGAAATCTTAGTGCTGGCGGTAGCGTTCTAGGTTCGATGGTGGTCAGAAATAGTCTCGCAATTTTCTGAACCAGAATTATGGGCACAGTAGCAGGTGGTGGCGTGAAAGGACTGTTTTTGATGAATAAGAAAGTTGTGGGTGTGAGGCTTGGCCCACTCACTGGCCAATCAGAAAGTGCTCCGTGGCTAAATATGTGGTTGCTTCAAGTTGAGTATTTCTGGTATTTTAATTTATTGCGTTGTCATCAACTCCAATTCGAATGTTAGGCCGTTATAGCCTAATTTGTTAAATAGATTGTTTGAACACGTTTTCAGTCCACATTGTTCTAATCGCATTACTTTAATGTAGAAATACATTGTTAAACATAGTCTATAGCATTCACACTGATATAGGGGCTAGGCCTACTGTAAATTGTAGTCTGGACATGCCAAAAGTAGTCAATAAGCAAGATTAATTTCACTAGGTTATTGATAAGGCCTGAAAAGACAGTGTATAATTCTAATGAAATTCTAATGAAAGCGAAACAACAACTTATTTTAAATAGGCTATGTCTAAATATAGTAACAGGCACCATAATTGCTCCCCAAGGGCATAATACAGACAAGGCAGCTCAGACTATGTGCACATCCAAACTTTTCACAGGAGCTGAATGAAGATCCAATATAAAGACAAAGGGGGAATGTCCACTCACCACTGTACAGCTCGCAAGTGTATTGTTTTATCAACATCATGGAGCCATTTTACAAATGATAGCAGACAGAATTGCATTCCATTCAAGCCCTGTACGTTCTCACCATAAACCCATGGAGGGTGAATCTTTCTAATAAGATTGATTTTTCATCAAATAAATGAAAAACAATCACTCAGTTTTTTAAACCAACAACAATATTTCTAGATAGGATTTAGGTCAGCAGCATGATGTTATAAATCCCTTATCTCGTTCCATGGCACGGTGGGCAGATGTCGGTCTAAATGTCTTTATGCATAACACTTGCATGTCTATACAAAATACTAGGCTCTGTCAAGTGTATCGTTGCCTATATGCTGGGCAGATTCTCCCAAAAATATGCCATTGATAAGTCATTATAGGAGGATTGAATAGTTTGGAGGAGCGTATCTTAGGTAATCGAACGAGGGGAGCTCTTTGAAAATGGTGATGAATAGCCTACTTGAACAAGCGGAATGCAGGTACTGTATGTGTCACGCCCTGACCTTAGAGAGCCTTTTTATTTCTCTATTTGGTTAGGTTGGGGTGTGATTTGGGTGGGCATTCTAGTTTTTCCATTTCTTTGTAGGCCAGGTATGGGTCCCAATCAGAGGCAGCTGTCTATTGTTGTCTCTGATTGGGGATCATACTTAGGCAGCCTTTTCCCACCTTTAGGTTGTGGGATCTTGACTATGTTTGTGTGTAGTTGCTGTCTGCACTGCATGTAGCTTTAGGTTTGCTTTGTATTTTCTTTTTTTTTCAGGGGTGTTTTAATAAAGAAAGATGCACGCCTACCACCCTGCACCTTGGTCCAATCCATCTTTCAACGAACGTGATAGTATGCGAATTGGGAATAAGGAAAAAGCATGAGGGCAAAAATGTTTAAAAAAACTCTATTTAAAACCCCTTTATTTATAGGCTACTTTTGGATAATGGCCAGGATAAAAAGAAGCACCAATGCGATGCTTCTAAACTAAACCAGCATTAAAGGGAGGCTAGGCTAGGCTTGGTTTTGAATCAAATTAAACGAAATGGTGGAAACCCCTTTTTTTTCTAAATACGAGATTCACCAGCACAAAAGGCACATCTCTCCTTCCGTGGGCACTGTGCATCAGGGATGGATAGGCTGCGCTTCCACTCTCAAAATCCATGCCAAAATCGTTGGATGTTAGACAGATGTTAGATAGGTAAATTGCCAAACCTAGTGTTAGGGCTGAAGAATGCCGGTGTGGCAATTTTTACAAGACCAAATACGTTCCATTTGACACTTGCTCCTCCAGCTGAAAATAGAGCCGTAAGAGAGAAGCTGAGAGAGGTACAGACATAAAGAGAGAGCAGGAGAGAGAAAACAACAGAGATAGAGGCCATGAGGGAGAGCCACCTCCCCTATCCCCTTTATTGGAGCAGGAAAGATCAAACGTTGAACATGACATGATTTAATTAGATGACTCAGATGACTCAGATGACTCAGATGACTCAGGTGAGCAGACTGGAGGACTGGGAGCCACCTGTCATTTCCACAGAAGTGGTGTAGCACCACATTTCCATTTAGAGCAAACATGAGGGACTGACAGCCAGGAAGCTCTACTACTGTGAAAGGGATTCATATGTTTTGCAGGTTTGTCTCTTTAGAGAGTATAATTAAACATATTTGAAACAGAGAACCTCTCATTTAAATTAACAAGTCACAGTAACTTAAATGGCAGTAACTGGGCTATTAATATCAAATGCAAAATGTCTAATTTGTCATTTTAAATGCAACAAAGCTGTAAATTATTCATACAGTAGATCATCATTATATCATAGCAAATAAACTTGAACTATAGTCAACTTGTTTTACCACGTGCTTAAGAAGATATGTCCATTTACAACCTGTAAGTCTGATCTAGGCTCAGGATCATATTGCCAATGTATACTACATAATACAGTGTCAGTAAGTGTTTGAGTTAATCACAAGACCAATCTGCTGAACAGTATTTCAACAGAGCATAGTTTTATACACCACAAAGCAGACGCTTGTATATTGAATTCACACATTTTTAGTAGGTGTATGTGATCCCTGCGGGAATTGAACCCGCAACCTTGGTATTGCTAACGCCACGCAACAACTGTTCCACACACTTCTCTCTACCCTCCCCTCATTGGCTAATTATCTCTCTACCCTCCCCTCATTGGCTAATTATAATACTGCAGTTGTATAATAATCCCAGCTAAACCTGGTTTGTTTTCATTAGGGCACTGTGTAGCAAAACCTTTTGCAATTGAAAACTATGTGTTTCTTTATTGGACCAGTCCAGACAGTACCTGTTTCACTCTGTTTCGATGCGTTTTCTTCCGTTTGGAACAAACTGAACACAACCCTCTAGAGCTCCACCTCCTTCCAGTCAGAGAGTGAACAGGGCCATGTTCAGTACGAAAACGTTCTCGAACGTTGCAGATAGAAATTCCACAAATACAGCAGACATGATTCTTTATTCTACTTGTCAGAGATGCATGTTCATTTTACATAGCATACAGTGCATTCAGAATGTATTCAGACCCTTTGACTTTTTCCACAATTGGTTACATTACAGCCTTATTCTAAAATGGATTAAATTGTTTTTAATGGTTGTCACTCGGTCACTATGTAGTTCTGCCAGAGTGACATTTTGGTTCTTGGTCCAAGGCCCTTTTCCCCGATTGCTCAGTTTGGCCAGCAGCCAGCTCTAGGAAGAGTCTTGGAGGTTCCAAACTTCTCCCATTTAAGAATGATGGAGGCCACTGTGTTATTGGGGACCTTCAAAGCTGCAGACATTTTTTGTTACCCTTCCCCAGATCTGTGCCTCGACACAATCCTGTCTTGGAGCTCTATGGACAATTTCTTCGAACTCATGGCTTGGTTTTTGCTCTGAAATGCACTGTCAACTGTGGGACCTTAAATATAAAGGTGTGTGCCTTTACAAATCATGTCCAATCAATTGAATTTACCACAGATGGACTCCAATCAAGTTGTAGAAACATCTCAAGGATGATGAATGGAAACAGGATGCGCCTGAGCTCAATTTCGAGTCTCATAGCAAATGGTCTGAATATTTATGTAAATAAGGTATTTCTGTAAGGTATTTAAATGTTAATACATTTGCAAACATTTGTAAAAAAAAAACAGTTTTCACTTTGTCATTATGGGGGTATTATGGGGTGTGTAGATTGATGAGGAAATATTTAATTTTAATCCATTTTAGAATAAGGCTGTAACGTAACAGAATGTGGAAAAAGTCAAGGGGTCTGAATACCTTCCGAATGCACTGTATATCTATCTGAACGTTCCCAAACTTTGCGTTCGGCTGAATGTAGGGCTGTGAAGGTCATGGAATTTTGGATCTCTGTATTTTTACAGGACAGTAATTACAGGACAGTAATCTAAGGAACCGAAGACTCCTTTGCTTGTTTCAGCAAGGAGGAACAAAGTTTCACCAGGTTGTTAAAACTCCATGTTATGGCCGATACGGACTCAACCACACGAATGCCCGGCCGTTCCACCTTCATTGTTCACACAAATGGCTATGAAGGTTATTATATTTTCATTACGGTCTTCTTCCATTACCGCCAGTTACACGGTTGTACTGTAATTGTGCTGAACGTGCGACAGGTGTGTTCAGAGGACTAATTTATGAGGAAATAATCATCTATCAGAATACCATCTGCTGGTTTCTGCAGTGTGATACTGCAGTGATACTGTCAGGGATTTTTCTGCCATTGAAATCCTTGGGCAAACAGTGCTAATCTTGCCAATGATTCAGCTTTATACATGTCATTTGATACGAATTCGTTCTGAATGAAAAATGGGAGTGAACAGCGCATAAAGGGATCAAATAAAGCGTTTGCAGTCTGCATGTTGACGTACTTCTACAACACTATACAACTGTCAAAAACGGTCAACAAAAGGAAGTGAACATAGTGAACCAGAGCCAAATATTTAAAATAATGGATCGGAGGTGAACTATTGATTACATCTAAGATGAAAAATGGTCTTTGACATGTCCTCTGACTATAGGTTTTGTAGTGAAGACACATAGACATATATTAAACAGCTTTGAGGTGTTTTTTTAAAGTGTTTTTTTTCCCACTCCAATTTTTGCCACAAATATGAATATAGGATGAGTCAACAACATTATTTGGGTTTACAGAATATTAACTTTTAAAAGTGCGATTTTCACTGTATTGTTACTTTAAAGGGAATTTCCTGCAATTCTATGGATTTTGCCATGGCTACTGCTGTGTTATTTTGCTCAAACATAATAACAAAATCAATATTGCTAAATTCATTGTTTGGGGAATTTTCAATTCTCCCTGACTCTCTAGCTTTTATTTTTGTTTTTGTTAGTTCTCAAAGATTATATATATATTTTTAAATATAGGCACATTATCTTTACTACATCATTTATATCTGGTTTTAGTCATTTGAGTTGACACTGAAAGTGTTTTTCCATCCTGAAAATGTATTTAAAAAATAAAACAAGTGTTATACTGTTTGCCCAAGGATTTCAATGGCAGAAAAATCCCTGACAGTATCACTGCAGTATCACAGCTGTGACTGGATAAGTGGTACCCTTGGGGCTTAACATGCAGTATGACATTCTGTTGGATCTCACTTTTCAAGTAGAGTCGTTCCTCTCCTCTCCATCCCATGTAAAGGGCAATACATTATGTCACTAACCAACGCAGTCAATTAAAAAAATCGCTAACATTTTCTAACTAATTCATTTTTGGACTCGCTCCACTCCGTAGCCTCTCGGTGTGTCCCAAATGACACCCTATTCCCTAGATAGTGACCTACTTTTGACCAGGGTCCATTGGGCTCTGGTCAAAGTACTGCACGATATAGGGAATAGGATGCCATTTGGAACACAGCCTCTACGTGCTGCACATGAACCCATGGGTCTGAAGCATCCATTGTAACTAGCGAATAGCGAGGTTAGCGTCATTGCGGAAGTGAATGATAACTGCTATTTACATTTAATGAGCCTGCCCACACACTGTTCAGAGGCTAACACGCTACATTTAGCCTATCTGATCTCCTTTACAGCCTTGACACTCATCAAGCAGCTCCTATGTAGAGACTGGGTCTGCGTCTGAAATGGCACCCTATTCACTATACAGTAAATCACTTTTGACAATCTGAAATGGCAGTGAACTACTTTTTGGCCTGGCCCAATGGCACCCTATTCAAGGTCAAAGGTAGTGCACTGTGTAATGAATAGGGTGCCCTAGTAATATACTGTCACTCATATTGTGTTTTTCCCCCATCCCCAGACATTGACTACTTTCAATGTATATTGGAGGTTCATCCTGACTTTGAGTTCTGGCCTATTCCTCCCCACACATCAAAATAACTCCAAATGGCCTAGCTAAGAGCCAACTGCTTAGACAGGCTATTTTCCCTGCATGGGAATGACAAACTCATTTTTGCCTGCCTGGTACCTATTTGAAAGATGTCACATTCGCACATCTGTCAGATCCATCAAATCGTCTACTAAATAACCGTATGCCCGCCACGTATTGTCTCGTTTGATTTGTGTCCTAAACTCAAATGTCAGACACAAGCGTGTCCGCTAAATCGAACGCCACAACCATTACTGAGGTAGAAAGACGTGGTTCCCACGTAGGCTTGTCAGTCTGTTGGCACCTGGATGATTTGAAAGAAACACAGACATTGTATTATCTGGCAGTAGGAGTATATCCATAGCTGTAGTTTGTGTGTCAAGGTTGCTGAAATCTAAAATGGAATGCTGTCATGGGTTTCTATTACAGGTTGTTTGGAGCCCAGAGTGCCTGCAGCATGGAAAGCTCTGCTACTCCATGGTGGCAGTGTGGGATGACATAAATATGGGAAATGAGGGTAATATGGAGGGATGAGAGCAATATGGAGGGATGAGAGTAATATGGAGGGATGAGAGTAATATGGAGGGATCAGGGTAATATGGGGGGATGAGGGTAATATGGAGGGATGAGCGTAATACGGAGAGATGAGAGTAATATGGAGGGATCAGGGTAATATGGAGGGATGAGAGTAATATGGAAGGATGAGAGGATAAGGGTAATATGGAGGGATGAGAGTAATATGGAGGGATCGGGGTAATATGGAGGGATGAGAGTAATATGGAGGGATCAGGGTAATATGGAGGGATGAGAGTAATATGGAGGGATGAGGGTAATATGGATGGATGAGATTAATATGGGGGATGAGGGTAATATGGGCAGATGAGGGATAGCTGGCTCTGCAGTCTCAAATGGTGGTCGCTATTTTCAACGCTGCAGGCACTGTGTTTACTTTGCTTTATTCCGGGACAATGTGGACCGCCTAGACATTCAATGTAGCAACTGTTTGCTTGCAGAGGATGACATGGGTGAAGTGGCTACTCTTAGCAAACAAGTAGTGAACCTACACAAGCTCCTGGGGAATCCACGGCCGCCCACTTTTTATTTTTCTTCTACCGCAGTAGCCGGACGCCGCTCTGGTCTGGTGGAAGTATTGCCGCCATGTCGGCTCTCCACAGCCGACTGGCAATCCCTCCCTGAAGGAGTCTCCTCCTTCCCTGGAGAACGGAGCTAGTAGGATGCTCCTGGATGACTTGGGGGATGTTCCTGTTCTCGACCCAACCAACCAGCCATGGAGATATGTCACTCGCTGTGGATATTGAAGAAAGCACCTTCTGGCAACGGGGGCCTCCTTGGAGATGTTAAGCCCGGACCGGACACAGACGAGAAAAGGCCTCCCTGGATCCAGAGTTTCCGGCGCCTTCTTCCTTAGGGGCTTCCGATTCGAGATTGGTTCTGGAGGTACCTGCGCCTTCAGCCTCTGTCTCCCTCTCCGGTGGCTTCTACCTTGGGTTCAGATCCCCAGAGCTCGCATCCTCATCAGACCGTGAGGCTGCCTGAGAAACCGGCCCATTCGTCATCCACAATGGATACTACAGCCAGCTCCCTTCGGTCCTTGAGGGGTCTTCTAAATCACTCGAGGCGAAAGAACGTCCGGAACTCCTCTGCTATTTCACCAGCTGTCATCATCGGCAGCTCTATGGTGAGAAATATCTCGGTTCCCAAAAAACCCTGTGCTACCCAGGAGCATGAGTACAGGACATTACAAGGCTGCTTCCGACCATTCTATGACAACTGCCGGGGGCTGACACTATTGTAGTCCATGTGGGGTCAAACGACAAAGGAGGGCTAACTCAGAACTTCTGAAAATGGATTTTAACCTCTATGGGATCGGTGTCTCTAAACCGGGACGGTTGTTGCTAACATGCACTTTATGTGACTAGAATTACGTTGTAAACAACAGCCAACTTTCCGGGACAGAGACATGTTTTCTATTGGCAGAAAGCTTATATTCTTGTTAATCTAACTGAAGTGTCCAATTTACAGTAGCTATTAGAGTGGAAAAATACCATGCTATTGTTTGAGGAGAGTGCATAGCAATAAAACGCTTTTAGCACGGCAACTGGTTTGATACATTCACCTTTGAAGGGAAATTATGTACTTACATCCAGGAATCTTGCTCTGATTTGTCACAAGCGATTGGCAAATGTACTGCAAATTGAAAAATCACGTGACTAAACTAAATAAAAATACAAATAAACTATAATATGAAACAAAAATAAATTATATTAAGATTGATAGTAAAAACCTTAAATGAAATGTTGGGGAAAAAGGGAAACTCGGCTCCATCATGATTTGAATCAGACGGCTCATTCATCACAAAACCTCACAAAACCCACTGATATATATTGCCAATTACTTTAATGATTTCTTCATTGGCAAGATTAGCAAATTTAGGAATGACATGCCTGCAACAAATGCTGACACTATAAATCCAAAGAAGGTGTTCAGTCTCTCAGTCTCAGCTCTGATGCACCTGTACTGACCTCGCCTTCTGGATGATAATGGGGTGAACAGGCAGTGGCTCAGGTGGTTGTTGTCCTTGATGATCTTTTTGGCCTTCCTGTGACATCGGGTACTGTAGGTATCCTGGAGGGCAAGTAGTTTGCCCCCGGTGATGCATTGAGCAGACCGCACCACCCTCTGGAGAGCCCTGCGGTTGCGGGGCGGTGCAGTTGGGTATCAGGCGGTGATACAGCCCGACAGGATGCTCTCAATTGTGCATCTGTAAAAGTTTGTGAGGGTTTTAGGTGCCAGCACACATTTTGTTCAGCCTCCTGAGGTTGAAGAGGCGCTGTTGCACCTTCTTCACCACACAGAGGTTGGACCATTTATGTTTGTCAGTGATGTGTACACCAAGGAACTTGAATCTTTCCACCTTCTCCACTGTGGTCCAGTCGAAGTGGATAGGTGGGTGCTCCCTTTGCTGTTTCCTGAAGTCCACAATCATCTCCTTTGTTTTGATGACGTTGAGTGAAAGGTTATTTTCCTGACACCACACTCCCAGAGCCCTCACCTCCTCCCTGTAGACTCTCGTCATTGTTGGTAATCAAGCCTACTACTGTTCTGTCGTCTGCAGACTTGAGGTTTGAGTTGGAGGCGTGCGTGACCACTCAGTCATGGGTGAACAGGGAGGACAGGAGGGGGCTGATTACGCACCCTTGTGGAGCCCCAGTGTTGAGGATCATCGAAGTGGAGGTGTTGCTTCCTACCCAGTTACACAGGGCAGGGTTCAGACCCAGTGCCTCGAGCTTAATGATGAGCTTGGAGGGTACTATGGTGTTGAATGCTGAGCTATAGTCAATGAACAGCATTCTTACATAGGTATTCCTCTTGTCCAGATGGGATAGGGCAGTGTGCAGTGTGATGGAAATTGCATTATCTGTGGATCTATTGGGGCAGTAAGAAAATTGAAGTGGGTCTAGGGTGACAGGTAAGGTAGAGGTGATATGATCCTTGACTAGTCTCTCAAAGCACTTCATGATGACAGAAGTAAGTGCTACGGGGGGATTGTCATTTAGTTCTGTGAGCTTTGCTTTCTTGGGTACAAGAACAATGGTGAAGCATGTAGGGATAGACTGGGATAGGGAGAGATTGAATATGTCCTTAAACACACTAGCCAGATGGTCTGCGCATGTTCTGAGGACGCGGCTAGGGATGACGTCTGGGCCAGCACCCTTGCGAGGGTTAACACTTTTAAATGTCTTACTCCTGTCGGCCACGGAGAAGGGGAGCCCACAGTCCTTGGTAGCGGGCCGTGTTGGCGGCACTGTATTATCCCTGATGCAGGTATAGAAGGTGTTTTGCTTGTCTGGAAGCTTGAAATCGGCGTCCGTGACGTGGTTGGTTTTCTTTTTGTCGTCCGTGATTGTCTGTAGACCCTGCCACAGACGTCTCCTATTTGAGCCGTTGAATTGCGACTCCACTTTGTCTCTATACTGACATTTTGCCTGTTTGATTGCCTTGCAGAGGGAATAACTACACTGTTTGTATTCTACCATATTCCCAGTCAACTTGCCATAGTTCAATGCGATGGTTCGTGCTTCCAGTTTTGTGCGAATCCATCTATCCACGGTTTCTGGTTAGAGTAGGTTCTATTCTAATAGTCACAGTGGGTGCAACCTCTCCTGTACACTTCCTGATAACCGTTGCCGTATCAATATATTTGTCAATGTTATTATTGGAGGCTACCCGGAACATATCCTATTCCACGTGATGAAAACAATCTTGAAGTGTGAATTCTGATTGGCGTTGAATAGTACTTAGCAGGGCCTTGTAGGCATCCCGGAAGTTGGAGTAGCAGTGGTGGAGTGTTTTAGCAGCGCGAGGACTACAGTCAATGTGTTGATAGAACTTTGGCGGCCTTTTTTTCAAATGTTCTTTGTTAAAATCCCCAGCTACAATAAATGCGACCTCAGGAAATGTGGTTTCCAGTTTGCATAAAGTCCAGTGAAGTTCTTTGAGTGCCGTTGTGGTATCGGCTTGATGGGGAATATACACAGCTGTGACTATAACCGAAGATAATTCTCTTGGGAGATAATATGGTCGGCATTTGATTATGAGGTATTCTAGGTCTGGTGAACAAAAGGACTTGAGTTCCTGTATGTTATCACAGTCACACCATGAGTTGTTAATCATGAAACATACACCCCCGCCCTTCTTCTTCCCGGAGAGATATTTATTCCTTTCTGCGCAATGAACTGAGAACCCAACTGGCTGGACGGACTCAGACAGTATATCCCGAGAGAGCCATGTTTCCCTGAAACAGAGTATGTTACAATCCCTGATGTTTCTCTCGAAAGAAATCCTCGTCCTGAGCTCGTCAACTTTAATACCCCAAGACTGAACGTTAGCAAGTAATATACTTGGAAGCAGTGGGTGGTGTGCGTGCCTCCTAAGTCGGACTAGAAGACCACTCTGAGTACCTCTCCTCCGCCTGCGGTGTTTTGGGTCGGCCTCTGGAATCAGTTTAATTGCCCTGGGGGGGTGCAAACACAGGATCCGATTCGGGAAAGTCATATTCCTGGTCGTCATGCTGGTGGTGCTGGTAAGTTACCTCTACTCTGATATCCAATCATTCTTCCCGGCTGTGTGTAATAACACAAAACATTTTCTGCACTAATAATATAAGAAATAATACATAAAAAACAAAATACTGCAAAGTTTCCTACCTCAAGTCACCAGAGTCACAGTCTGTTCACCCCGCAAGCATTTAGAAGACGGAGACAGTACAGATTTATCAAAGCTGGGACCGAGAGACTGAAAAACAGCTTCCCATCTCCACCCCGTCAGACTGTTGAACAGCCATCTCCTGTAGTAAGAAACAAAGATAGACTCACTCACTCACTCACTCACTCACTCACACAAAACACAAACACAAACACAAGCTCACACAAAACACAAGCTCACACACACACCTCATACACACGCGGACTCCTGTACTTGTGAGGATCGACGCTGGAGACAGGAAGCAGGTACAGGGAGAACATATAATAAACAATGGACGTGAAACAGGGCAGGAACAGCGTCTGGACAGGGGACAAAATAATGACATCAATTCTAACACCGGGAACAAATGGGGGAGCAGACAGTTATAGACGGGGCAATCAACAAAGGGAAGGAGTCCAGGTGAGTCCAATGAGCGCTGCTGCGCATAATGATGGTGACAGGTGTGCGTAATGAAGGGCAGCCTGGCGCCCTCGAACTCCAAAGAGGGAAAGCAGGAGCAGGCGTGACAGTACTCACAAATACACTCACACACACATAGCCAACACTGCCGTTCCATGTATATACAGACATTAAACACTGGACCTTTGCTTTCACACTGTGTATTCATATACTGTTTTCTTCACATAGTTCATTATAATATACAGTGCCTTCAAAAATTATTCATACCCCTTGACTTCAGTGGAGGATGCTGAGTGGAGGACGACTCATAATAATGGCTGGAACGGAACAAATGGAATCGCTTCCACATGGTTTCCATGTGTTTGATGTATTTGATAACATTCCACCTATTCCCCTCCACCCATTACCACGAGCCCCCCCCCCCCACCCATCTACACACAATACCCCATAATAACAAAGTGAAAACATGTTTTTAGAAATGTTTGCAAATGTATTGAAGATGAAATATCTCATTTACATAAGTATTCAGTCTTTCTGGGTAAGTCTCTAAGATCTTTCCAATCCTGGATCGTGCAACATTTGCCAATTATTATTTTCAAAATTCTTCAAGCTCTGTCAAATAACTTGTTGATCATTGCTAGACAACCATTTTCAGGTCTTGCCATAGATTTTCAAGTAGATTTAACTCGGAAAAAGTCTTCTTGGTAAGCAACTCCAGTGCAGATTTCGCCTTGTGTTTTAAGTTATTGTCCTGCTGAAAGGTGAATTCATCTCCCAGTATCTGGTGGAAAACAGACTGCACCAGGTTTTCCTCTAGGATTTGACCTGTGCTTAGCTTCATTACATTTATTTTTTATCATGAAAACTCCCCAGTCCTTAACTATGACAAGCATACCCATAACATGATGTTACCACCACTAAGCTTTAAAATATGGAAAGTGGTACTTAGTAATATGTTGTACTGGATTTGCCCCAAACATAACACTTTCTATTCAGGACAAAAAGTTATTTGCTTTGCTTTATTTTTTGAAGTATTACTTTAGTACCTTGTTGCAAACAGGATACCTGTTTTGGATTATTTTTTATTCCGTACAGACATCCTTTTTTTCACTTCGTCAATTAGATTAGTATTGTGGAGTAACTACAATGTTGTTGATCCATCCTCAGTTTTCTCCTGTCTCAGCCATGAAACTCTGCCTCATTGTGAAATCCCTGAGCGGTTTTCTTCCTCTCCGGCAACTGAGTTAGGAAGGACACCTGCACTGATGTAGTGACTGGCTGTAATGATACACCATCGCTAGGGTGATTAATAACTTCACTATGCTCAAAGGAATATTCAATGCCTGCTTTTGGGTTATATTTTACCCATCTACCAATAGGTGGCCTTTTTTGCGAGGCGTTGGAAAACCTCCCTGGTCTTTGTGGTTGAATCTGTGTTTGAAATTCACTGCTCGACTGAGGGACCGTACAGATAATTGTACAGTATGTGTGGGGTAAGAGATGAGGTAGTCATGCTAAACACTATTATTGCACACAGAGTGAGTTCACGCAACTTATTATGTGACTCTTTAAGCACATTTTTACTTCTGAACTTATTTAGGCTTGCCTTTAAAAAGGGGTTGAATTTTTATTGACTCAAGACATTTCAGCTTTTCTCTTTTTATTAATTTGTAAACACCTCTAAAAACATAATTCCACATTGACATTATTGGGTATTGTGTGTAGGCCAGTGACAAAAAAAATCTCAATTTAATCCATTTTAAATTCAGGCTGAAACACAACAACATTTGGAAACTCAAGAGGTGTGAATACTTTCTGAAGGCACTGTAAACATAGATTATATTTGGATTACTGTGTTATTTGGGTTGTTAACTGGAATCGTTCTGACATCCGTGATTCCTTGTTTCTAGTTTTGATGATTATTTGTGCACTTGTTTGACATTTTGGCTGCACTGTTAGGAACTGGTAACACAAGCATTTTGCTGCGGCAACTATAACATCTGCTAAATTGTCTATGCGACCAATATACTTTGATTTGAACTCTCTTCATTATTATCATATCATTATTATCTGATATGAACTGCTTTAACAAATCCTTTGTACATTGAGAGGGAAAAATACTTGCCCAACTGTGACTGGCTCTCTAAAGGTCATAAAGTGTATTACAATTGGAAAAAGTTAAGGTAGATGTACTGTTTCATGCCTATTTAGTGGTAAAATAAAGATCTCAGAGGCTCTGATTTAATTTCCACTCTTAGTTCCGTTCCCACAATGCTGCTGAATGTGGATCCACGTTATTACCAGAGTGTCAGGTGGTGTTATAATTAAATACAGAACAACAAGAACAAAACAGAGCTGCTGCATCAAAGACCAGAGCTTCTCCTTTCACACAGTCTATACCCAGATGGAAATACACACACACAGTCTATACCCAGATGGAAGTAAACACACACACACACAGTCTATACCCAGATGGAACTAAACACACACACACACAGTCTATACCCAGATGGAAGTAAACACACACACACACACAGTCTATACCCAGATGGAAGTAAACACACACACACACACACAGTCTATACCCAGATGGAAATACACACACACACACAGTCTATACCCAGATGGAAGTAAACACACACACACACAGTCTATACCCAGATGGAAGTAAACACACACACACACAGTCTATACCCAGATGGAAGTAAACACACACACACACACAGTCTATACCCAGATGGAAGTAAACACACACACACACACACAGTCTATACCCAGATGGAAGTAAACACACACACACACACAGTCTATACCCAGATGGAAGTAAACACACACACACACACAGTCTATACCCAGATGGAAATACACACACACACACAGTCTATACCCAGATGGAAATACACACACACACACACAGTCTATACCCAGATGGAAATACACACACACACACAGTCTATACCCAGATGGAAGTAAACACACACACACACAGTCTATACCCAGATGGAAGTAAACACACACACACACAGTCTATACCCAGATGGAAGTAAACACACACACACACACAGTCTATACCCAGATGGAAGTAAACACACACACACACACAGTCTATACCCAGATGGAAGTAAACACACACACACACACAGTCTATACCCAGATGGAAATACACACACACACACAGTCTATACCCAGATGGAAATACACACACACACACACAGTCTATACCCAGATGGAAGTAAACACACACACACACACAGTCTATACCCAGATGGAAGTAAACACACACACACACACAGTCTATACCCAGATGGAAATACACACACACACACAGTCTATACCCAGATGGAAATACACACACACACACACAGTCTATACCCAGATGGAAATACACACACACATACACAGTCTATACCCAGATGGAAATACACACACACACACACACACAGTCTATACCCAGATGGAAATAAACACACACACACAGTCTATACCCAGATGGAAATAAACACACACACACACACACACATGCACACACACACAGTCTATACCCAGATGGAAATAAACAGACAGACAGGCAGCCAGGCAGGCAGGCATTTTTACATCAGACATCATCAGAATAGAAGCACAGTGTTCCTATTGCAAAGAGTGAGAAAGGACTTTTTCAATATTGCACACACACAATAGGTAATTACTGGGGAGTAGATTGATAAGATCTGTTATTCGTTGATAGAAATAATTATTTCATATTGATTTAATCATTTTATGAAACCACACAGTGACATAATGTCATTGTTTAAATGCCATCTATGAGACCATTTGTATTAGCTTGTCACAGAGAGATATGGCCTGAACAGAACAGGGGAGAATAAGAACTGTATTGATATGCTATATCTCTAAAGTCTGTACAACATGCGTGGATATAAGATGCCTGGTGTCATATTATTCCTCAGCAGGTCCATTTGATAATCGTTATTAGCCACAGACCAAATAGGAAAGTGAAGAAGAGTGAGATGTTTAAAGATCTTTCCATAAAATGCAATCACTTTCATTCTGTGGGCTGACAGACAGACAGGCCTCTTAGGGAACACATATCCACCCACCCTGCCACCCTAACCACCCAGGCTGCTGATGTGTGATATTATTGATTATCTGTACAGCTGGATGTGAGCCTGGGGCTTTGTGGGACATGAGGAGTGGACGTGTCCTCAGCAGGTGCAGCAGCACCAGGTTCTGACGAGGGTTCAGCCCCAGGGAATTTCACCACCAGCCGCGCTGCTCTGCCAGGGGATTCAAACCTCATTATTGCTGCGGCTCACTTGGAAGGTTTACCGTGATGTGAAAGTCAGAAACCTGTGCACAGAGGAGGTCAGAGTGATTGGGTATTTGTCCACTACTGTACATGACTAGATGATAGTACAGTAGGCTACCTACTAGGTGATTAGATGATAGCCCAGTAGACGACCTACTAGGTGACTAGATGATAGTACAGTACTGTAGACTACCTACTAGGTGACTAGATGTTAGCACAGTAGACAACCTAGTTGGTGACTAGATGATAGCACAGTAGACTACCTACCAGGTGACTAGATAATAGCACAGTAGACTACCTACTAGGTGACTAGATGATAGCACAGTAGACTACCTACTAGGTGACTAGATGATAGCACAGTAGACTACCTACCAGGTGACTAGATGATAGTGCAGTAGACAACCTACTTGGTGACTAGATGATAGTACAGTACTGTAGACTACCTACTAGGTGACTAGATGATAGTACAGTAGACTACCTACTAGGTGACTAGATGATAGTACAGTAGACTACCTACTAGGTGACTAGATGATAGCACAGTAGACTACCTACTAGGTGACTAGATGATAGCACAGTAGACTACCTACTTGGTGACTAGATGATAGTACAGTAGACTACCTACCAAGGTGGCTGCTTAGGCTGCTGGTGTAACGGCTGTGATTCAGTAAAACACAGTTGCGGGATAAGTACCTTTGTTTGAGACCTTAAGGCCTACGCTTTAGCCCAGTGGGCTAACATAGTCTTGTAGTAGGAGCCCATTGCAAAATAGTGAGCAAAGTTGCTACCCCACTCTGTTGATCTGGCAGAGTGCCTTGCAAAATAATGATCCGCAAAACAGTAAGAGACTGAATTCTTGATCCAGGAATCACATGAAACATTTTTCTCCAGCTCTCAGAAATGTGTGTTATTTTATGTGTAAAGGTTGCACCATTACAGCAGCAGCCAGAGAGCGTCTGGGGTAGCAGGTATGAAATAGAACAAAGAGAACCATGCTGAGCTTTTGTTGTAGAGCCAGCTGTAAACAGACCAAAATACTCCCCACACCACGGATACAATAGCAGATCTATTCCTCCACCATGCAGGTCACAGGATAAAGAGTACAGCAGGTCTGGAGGTCAACAGGTCTTTCCATCTGTTATGGACTGTGATTCAGTGAAATCACCAGGTGAAATAGGGGTGGTTATCCACTTAGTTGTCATTCACTGTTGATATCTGCAAATGTGATCTTACTGTGGATTTAGGCTACTTTGAGCAACCAAACTAGTGGAAATCAGTCATTTCCGATGGAAGAGTTTAGCAAGTTGATGCAAACATTCAGCTTGACCTACCTTTTTTTGTGTGCTGTTCTGATTGCTGTTTGGAAGAAACACTTGTGGAGAGCTCATGTTTGCCGCCTACTAGCGGCAAACATGAGTTTTGAACTCCACTTTTGGACTTTGATAGCTAGGTTGATGGACCAATGTTCTGACCTACGTTGCACTTAGTGGCCTTATCATGTCATTCTATCACTGCACCAGATGTACTATTGATTTTGTAAACGGTTAGCCTGGGGAATGATATTCTCATATAGAGAATTCAGGTAAAGCTCTTATCTGGTGGCTTTAGTCTCTTCAAGTGCTTCGGGGCTTGTCTGAGTGTCACCCTCTCTCTGACAATGCCAATTGAGTTTGAGTTCACAAACATTGATATTACTTACTGACCATTCAAATTTACCACTGGCTACCTTCACCAATTCTACCCCTTTTTTTTATCCTGCAGTATATATATTTTTTTACCCTCTCTCTTTTCTCCCTCAACCTCATTTTCTCTCTCTCTCTGCCGTTCCCTCTCTCTCTTTCTCTACCTTTCTATTTGTCTTTTCGACTCTCCCTCCCTCCTCTCCCTCCTCTCCCTCCTCTCCCTCCTCTCTCTCCTCTCTCTCCTCTGCTCAAAGGGAAGTAGGCCTATTATGCATATAACCGAGGGAAGGAACTCAATTTGACTGACTAGAATTCATCAGAGCGAGTAATCAGCCACGGCTTTATTCTGAGACGCTGACATGTTCACCCCACACGACGCTACATTCATCTACATTACTGTTATGGCTTCACAACCTTGTTGTTTGCAACACGCCTGGATGTTCTCTCCTGTTTTGAAAGGTGGGAGCTTAAATTGAAAATAGAAAATGAGTCTGACATGCTATAACCTCCATTTTGATAATTAGATGGATTTATTTCATTTTCAGACAATGTAGGAATCACAGTGTACATAAGATGTAGATGTAAATAATGCCACTTTGGCCTCATGAGTATATCTCAGACAACCATGATGTTTAAACACACACACACACAAGTACACACACTACACACACCCCTCTACACACACACAATGTCAGTCACATCTGTATTTAGGGATGTCTGAATTTCACAGTCGTTTTCATCCTGATGGCTTGGGTAATGTAGCAGGAGGTTAGTGTGAGGAAGTATAATGTGACCTAAATGCTTGTTTCAGGGCAACAGCCTCCCAGTCCTATGAAACAGATGACAGAGTGCCCATAAAACCATTATATGACTAACGTTAATTGCTTTCTACTGCCTCCCAAAAACCACAAGGACATACAGGCTTATTTCTTCTTTACTTGTGTTTCCTCTATGGACAAAGAGTTTTAAGGGGCAAGGCAGGGCTTTTGTAAATGGATTGTGTTTAAGGATTTTTATGACTAATCTTAGAATAGGAATTACAACAAGAGCGCTGATATTACTGTTTCAGTGGTTGTTGGCTTTGATTCAGTCCCAATAAGAAATCGATTGGAAATCTTATCAACCATTTCCTGCTGTAAATCCACAACCTGAACCAAAGTTTCCATTGTGTTGAAAATCTTAAAGTGTCACGCCTGCTCCCGCTCTTCCCCCCTGGCGCTCAGGGGGCCAGGCTGCCCTGCATTACGCACTCCTGCCACCATCATTACGCGCACACCTGCCTTCCCTCGTCACGCGCATCAGCAAATTATTGGACTCACCTGGACTCAATCACCTGTTTATTACCTCCCCTATATTTGTCAGTTCCCCAGCTCTGTTCCCCACTGCTGTATTGATTGTTGTCTGTCTTTGGATACCCGTGTGCTGACACTGTTCCTGTCCTGATTAAATGTCGACTCCCCATACCTGCTTCTCTTCTCCAGCGTCATTCCTTAAGTAACGTGGCAGCGATATATTCTAATTACATAATCAGTGACTTTGTAAAGCAGCTCAACCTTTGATGGATATTTGTGATGGATTATGATGAATATACTCCTACCATAAATCAAATCAAAGTGGAATTGTCACATACACAGATTAGCAAATGCTAAAGCAGATGCAGCGGAATGCTTTTGTTCTTAGCTCCAGCAGTGCAGTAAATGTCTAACAGTACAATACACAAATAATCCCAAAACAAAAAGAGAAAAAAACGAGATTAAGAAACATCAGAACGATAACCATATTGTGCATATTGATTAAATACGGTATTCAGATGAAGTTTTGATTTACAAGAGAGTCTGTTACCGTACAGAACACTGAGTTCTTCCAAGTTCAACATTTCAGTCTGAAAGTACATGCCATGTTCCATTTTGTTCACCGCATTCGGTTGCCCAGAAAAACAAACATGACATAATTGAGAGGGGAAACTTTCTAAAAGATCCCTGTGAAAATACTACCCAACCGTCAGTCTATTTGTTCTCCTGCTTGTGTGGATCACTGTTTCCTAGCTGTCTGCCTTCATCTTCACCAGGATTACATTGTATTTGTTCAGTTAGTTCTGTTGCCGCATTTTTGTGTGTGTGTCTTTGTGTGTGTGTGTGTGTGGAGAGACAGACCAAGGCACAGCGTGATTAAAGCCTCCAAACAAAAAAAACAACGAACCGTGACATCAGAGGTGCCACATGCACTAACTCAAAACAATATCCCACAAAACACAGGTGGGAAAAAGACTACCTAAATATGATCCCCAATTAGAGGCAATGATTACCAGCTGCCTCTAATTGGGAACCATACCAAGCACACCAACATAGAAATAAATATACTAGATCACCCCCTAGTCACGCCCTGACCTGCTACACCATAGAGAACCAAGTGCTCTCTATGGTCAGGGCGTGACAGTGTTAACCGTCTCTGATTCTCTCCCCTCCTCATATGGTGATAGGGCACAATGAGGAAAGAGAGAGTGACGGAGAGAGAGAAGAGAAGGGAGAGAGAGATAGAGAGAGAGCAAGAGAAGGGATAGAGAGAGAAAGGGAGGAGAGCTTTCTCTGTCAACAAAGGCATCTGGAGGGGAGTGTTACAGGATCTAGGTCATCCAGCTTCCCAGCTCTTATAGATGTATATACCAGCTAAGATCTACACCCAGAACAATTTGTGATTGAGATTGTCAGTAGGCTAAGACAACAGCTATTTATACTAATGGTTCCAGGGGGAAACTGCATTAGTTTAGAAAACTTGTGATTATTTTGTTCATTTAAATCTTCATCTGAACAGCAACAGACCAATAGCATTCAAAGTAGTACATTGTTATGGATCCCTGCATTAGAAATGGGTGTTTGGGTGTTCTGGTGTTGTCTTCACACCCCTCACAACAAAATAAATCCATTATCCACCAACTTCAGGTTCAAAGTGAAAAGTCTAACTTGTTATAATCTTAGTCTTTTCACATCCAGCTGTCAGACCATGCATGGAAAAACTCCCCCTTGTGACATTCTACCAGTGTCACCTGGTCATTACTCTAAATACCAACCGTCTCTGTGCCGACGACGAAATGCAAACAGGATGGCACAGCTGCAAGAATCCAATATTCTAGAACGATGGTGCCCCTGCCTGCCTGCGCCACCAACTGTCAAAAATGATTTGATTTATTAAGATTCCATCGCTGAGCTGGGGAAATGGCAACCAGAAATCAATGTAACCTTTTCAGTTTTGAATAATGAAGGAGAGAGCAGAAAAAGCCACTGGTGTGGTCTTGGTAGCGACAAGCACTGTAATGAAATGATTAATGTCACAAAGAAAATCCTGCCATACAAAACTGCCATCAATGAGCATGGTTGGCCATGACTATCACGGTGTACCATTGAGTCATACATTTCCTATGTGAGCCATTTGTGTGATTAGAATAATGAATTGTAACGGGTGAGTTTTCCCACAATTGTGTGCAGTGCATCCTCATTTTGATCTAGAAGGTATTACAACCTGTCAAGCCCTTTAAGCTACACATGATCACAAGCAATTGACACATTCCTGTCAGAGTGTGCTGTAAAAGCCAAACAACTATAGATGAATAGACTTTTCAGGATTTGTCCAACTTCCCGCTGGACAAAAAACGGTTGAATCAATGTTGTTTCCACGTCATTTCAACAACAACAAAAATCTATGTGACGATGTTGAATCAACGTGGAAAACTGATTGGATTTGCAAAAAGTAGGTTTGGAAAAAGATGACGCTATGCCAATTGTGCGTCGCCCCAATTGCCGGCTGCGACAGAGCCTGAACCCAGGGTCTCCGGTGGCACACTGCGATGCAGTGACCTAGACCACTGCGCCACCCAGAAGGCCCCTTCAATCCATCTTTTAACCAAAAATCCAATGACATTGTAAAAATGTTTGGCTGATTTCACATTGAATTCACATTTGTTGACAAATCGACTAATTGTAAATCTAAACTAGATGTTGAAATGATGTCTGTGCCCAGTGGGTTAGCACTTATTTGTGGGGTTGTATTGCAAAAACCATAGAAATAGAACTAAACTCTGTTGTTAAAACATATATTTTTGTTAAAGGAGCTGAATGTCTGTAAAGTCAACCCAAACTCAGTGTGTTTCCTTGACCCTAGCTGATCAATCTCTTCTATTCCATAACTGAACCCTGTCTTGAATCTAGTATAATGACTTCCATTCCATAACTGAACCCTGTCTTGAATCTAGTATAATGACTTCCATTCCATAACTGAATCCTGTCTTGAATCTAGCATAATGACTGCCATTCCATAACTGAACCCTGTCTTGAATCTAGCATAATGACTGCCATTCCATAACTGAATCCTGTCTTGAATCTAGCATAATGACTTCCATTCCATAACTGAGCCCTGTCTTGAATCTAGCATAATGACTTCCATTCCATAACTGAATCCTGTCTTGAATCTAGCATAATCACTTCCATCCCATAACTGAATCCTGTCTTGAATCTAGCATAATGACTTCCATTCCATAACTGAATCCTGTCTTGAATCTAGCATAATGACTTCCATTCCATAACTGAATCCTGTCTTGAATCTAGCATAATGACTTCCATCCCATAACTGAATCCTGTCTTGAATCTAGCATAATGACTTCCATTCCATAACTGAATCCTGTCTTGAATCTAGTATAATGACTTCCATTCCATAACTGAATCCTGTCTTGAATCTAGCATAATGACTTCCATTCCATAACTGAATCCTGTCTTGAATCTAGCATAATGACTTCCATTCCATAACTGAATCCTGTCTTGAATCTAGTATAATGACTTCCATTCCATAACTGAATCCTGTCTTGAATCTAGTATAATGACTTCCAGAAATCAATGTAACCTTTTCAGTTTTGAATAATGAAGGAGAGAGCAGAAAAAGCCACTGGTGTGGTCCTGGTAGCGACAAGCACTGTAATGAAATGATTAATGTCACAAAGAAAATCCTGCCATACAAAACTGTCATCAATGAGCATGGTTGGCCATGACTATCACGGAGTACCATTGAGTCATACATTTCCTATGTGAGCCATTTGTGTGATCAGAATAATTAATGACTTCCATTCCATAACTGCATCCTGTCTTGACTCTAGTATAATGACTTCCATTCCATAACTGAACCCTGTCTTGAATTTAGCATGAGACTTCCATTCCATAACTGAATCCTGTCTTGAATCTAGCATAATGACTTCCATTCCATAACTGAACCCTGTCTTGACTCTAGCATAATGACTTCCATTCCATAACTGAATCCTGTCTTGATTCTAGCATAATGACTTCCATTCCATAACTGAATCCTGTCTTGAATTTAGCATAAGACTTCCATTCCATAACTGAACCCTGTCTTGAATTTAGCATGAGACTTCCATTCCATAACTGAATCCTGTCTTGAATCTAGCATAATCACTTCCATTCCATAACTGAATCCTGTCTTGAATCTAGCATAATGACTTCCATTCCATAACTGAATCCTGTCTTGAATCTAGCATAATCACTTCCATTCCATAACTGAATCCTGTCTTGAATCTAGCATAATGACTTCCATTCCATAACTGCATCCTGTCTTGACTCTAGTATAATGACTTCCATTCCATAACTGAACCCTGTCTTGAATTTAGCATGAGACTTCCATTCCATAACTGAATCCTGTCTTGAATCTAGCATAATGACTTCCATTCCATAACTGAACCCTGTCTTGAATCTAGCATAATGACTTCCATTCCATAACTGAATCCTGTCTTGATTCTAGCATAATGACTTCCATTCCATAACTGAATCCTGTCTTGAATTTAGCATAAGACTTCCATTCCATAACTGAACCCTGTCTTGAATTTAGCATGAGACTTCCATTCCATAACTGAATCCTGTCTTGAATCTAGCATAATCACTTCCATTCCATAACTGAATCCTGTCTTGAATCTAGCATAATGACTTCCATTCCATAACTGAATCCTGTCTTGAATCTAGCATAATCACTTCCATTCCATAACTGAATCCTGTCTTGAATCTAGCATAATGACTTCCATCCCATAACTGAATCCTGTCTTGAATCTAGCATAATGACTTACATTCCATAACTGAATCCTGTCTTGAATCTAGCATAATGACTTCCATTCCATAACTGAATCCTGTCTTGAATCTAGTATAATGACTTCCATTCCATAACTGAATCCTGTCTTGAATCTAGTATAATGACTTCCAGAAATCAATGTAACCTTTTCAGTTTTGAATAATGAAGGAGAGAGCAGAAAAAGCCACTGGTGTGGTCTTGGTAGCGACAAGCACTGTAATGAAATGATTAATGTCACAAAGAAAATCCTGCCATACAAAACTGTCATCAATGAGCATGGTTGGCCATGACTATCACGGAGTACCATTGAGTCATACATTTCCTATGTGAGCCATTTGTGTGATCAGAATAATTAATGACTTCCATTCCATAACTGAACCCTGTCTTGAATCTAGTATAATGACTTCCATTCCATAACTGAACCCTGTCTTGAATCTAGCATAATGACTTCCATTCCATAACTGAACCCTGTCTTGAATCTAGCATAATGAATCCCCTCCAATAACTGAACCCTGTCTTGAATCTAGCATAATGACTTTCCATCCAATAACTGAACCCATGGCCCCTTCCTGGATATAGGGATGGTCTGAAATGATAAAGACGTTTGAGAACGTTGAAACTCTAGCCTAATAATGCATTCAGCTCATCAACATAGGCCCCTATACCAAAATGCCTGGATAATACATATCCCACAGAGACTATACTGAACAAAAATATAAACGCAACATCAACACTTTCAACGATTTTACTGAGCTACATTTCATATAAGGAAATCAGTCAATTGAAAAAAATGCATTCAGCCCTAATCTATGGATTTCACATAACTAGGAATACAGATATGCATCTGTTGGTCACAGACCTTTAAAAAAAGTAAGGGTGTGGATCAGAAAATGTTCATTCATTTTCTGGTGTGACGCGCCTCATGCAGCGCGACACATCTCCTTCGCATAGAGTTGATCAGGCTGGTGGAATGTAGTCCTCTTCAATGACTATGTGAAGTTGCTGGATATGGGCGTGAACTGGAACACGTTGAAAATAGATCAAATTAAAAGAAACATTAAAGATATATCATCTATCAAAAGGGGAAAAAGGCAAATGTATACCCCAGGCTCCACCCCAGGATACGTAGGCTTCAGCTAGATTTAATGGGTCTTTCTCACACTCACACACACACTCTGTAACGCGCTGCAGGGGATCTCACAGTCGCAGGGTCACGTGGCACTTCCTGTGTTAAAATATGTTATTGTGAGTAATTGGCTGTCTAATGAATTCTATTGGCTGCCTTCTGAGGTGCGGGGTAGGAAGGGGGAGGGGGTGGGATGTGTGTCATGCGGCGTCAGGTCTCAAAGCCTCACACCCAAGGGCACCGGTTTATTGGATGTCTTATTGTTTTTACGGTTTAATTCCACGGTCACTATGGTTCTGTGAGGCCCTGGTTTACAGCATGTTTTAAATCCCCTCTAGCCATCCAGCTCCCTCCAGGAGATCCTATTAATGAAATCGATCCTTTTTTCTGGAATTGGTTTGTTTTTTAATTCATCTAATTCGTTTAGATTAATTTGTTACCTTCCTATCGTTTTAGGCAGATGATAAAAGCAGCGTGAATTGCATTCTTGATCTGCGTTCATCTTTGAGGATTTGCAATCCGCCTCAGTCTGGCTCCAATTAATGATCCTATTGCTGTCCCAGTGGTTTGCATATTCTCTGTTGGTGGCCATTTTGAAAAAGAAGCCCAACTTCTCTTACTCCACATTCACCATACAGTTGGAGTGACACAACAGTGACTTTGTGAACACTTTGGAAAAGTGACTTTGCTCTCATTAATTATTCCAACAACTCCATTAATGAGTTCCATGTAGAGCTGTTCTTTGTAATTGCCCCATGCTGTGTGAGGCTGTTGATAATGACTTAGGAAGGACAGGTTTGCAGTGACAGGGGGGGGCACTGCTTTGTTCCTGCTGGTTGTGATGAGGCGGCGTGGGAGGGACAGACAAGGAGTCAGAGAGAAAAAGAGCGACAGAGAGGTAGCGAGAGATGCCCACAGCGCCAGAGAGAGAGATAGAGAGACGGAGAGAGGGGGACACACACACACACACAGATGTTTGCTCTCTGTGAACCAGGTGAGAATAAAGATGCCAGTCTGTCACAGCCTTCCCAAGTAATCACAACAAACATAACTCTACCTGATTAAGTTATCTAATGGAGTGGTTTCAGTAGATTCCAATGACGTCAGTAACTTCAGTAATCTCTCATCAACGATCATTATTTGTTTTGCACATTCTTCAGATTGTTGTGTTGTAAGAAATGTAAACTCAGAAAACAATTATTAGTCTATGATGGATTAAGGCATATTTTCCAACAAGCGTTTTGTTTTTTATGCAAAGAATCCAAAATATCATTACAAGACTCAATACAGAGCGAAGCCCCGTAGCAGTCACTTCTGTCATCGTGAAGTGCTTTGAGAGACTAGTCAAGGATCATGTCACCTCCACCTTACCTGTCACCCTAGACACACTTAATTTGCTTACCACTCCAATAGGTCCACAGATGATGTAATCGCCATCACACTGCACACAGCACTATCCCATCTGGACAAGAGGAATACCTATGTAAGAATGCTGTTCATTGACTACAGCTCAGCATTCAACACCATAGTACCCTCCAATTAAGCTTGAGACCCTGGGTCTGGACCCCGTCCTCTGCAACTAGGTCCTGTACTTCCTGACGGGACGCCCCCAGGTGATGAAGGTAGGAAAAAACATCTCCACTCCGCTGATCCTCAACACTGGGGCCTCACAAGGGTGTATTCTCAGCCCTCTCCTGTACTCCCTGTTCACCCATGACTGCGTGGCCATGCACGCCTCCAACTCAATCATCAAATCTGCAGACGACACTACAGTGGTAGACCTGATTACCAACAACGACGAGACAGCATACAAGGAGGAGGTGGGGAGGGAGAGGAAGCACCCCACCTATCCACATCTACAGGACAGCAGTGGAGAAGGTGGAAAGTTTTAAGTTCCTCAGTGTACACATCACAGACAAAGTGAAATGGCCCACGCACACAGACAGTGTGGTGAAGAAGGCGCAACAGCGCCTCTTCAACCTCAGGAGCCTGAAAAAATGTGTCTCGTCACCGAAAACCATTACTAACTTTTACAGGTGCACAATTGAGAGCATCCTGTCGGGTTGTATCACCGCCTGGTACGGCAACTGCACCGCCCACAACCGTAGGGCTCTCCAGAGGGTGGTGCGGTCTGCACAACGCATCACCGGGGGCAAACTACCTGCCCTCCAGCTCACCTACAACACCCTACAACACCCAATGTCACAGGAAGGCCAAAAAGATCATCAAGGACAATAACCACCCGAGCCACTGCCTGTTCACCCGCTTCCATCCAGAAGGCGAGGCCAGTACAGGTACATCAGAGCTGGGACAGAGAGAATAAAACACAGCTTCTCTCTCAAGGCCATCAGATTGTTAAACAGTCATCACTAGCACAGAGAGACAGCTGCCTATATCATTGGCCACTTTAATAAATGGAACACTAGTCACTTTAAATAATGCCACTTTAAGAATGTTTACACATCTCACATTACTCATCTCATATGTATATACTGTATACTGTATCTTTCACTTTATTATCTATTGCATCTTAGCCGCTCTTTCACTGCTCATCCATATATTTTATACTTATATATTCACATCCCATTCCTTTACTAGATTGTGTGTATTAGGTTTTGCTGTGGAATTGTTAGATATTAGGTTTTGTTGTGGAATTGTTAGGTATTACCTGTTAGATACTGCTGCACTGTCAGATCTAGAAGCATAAGCACTTAGCTACACTCGCAATAACATCTGCTAACCATGTGTATGTGACCAAAACATTTTGATTTCATTTGAGAAAGAAACAACTGCACCCAAGATGGATAGCACAATGCGTCTTTATCATCGCTACAGTCCATCTATGAAAAAGCTATAACTAGCTTACACACACAGGTTGTAAATGGATTTAGGAGGCACCTCTGGTTCAAGGTTGGGGAGCGGGATCATTTACAGCTAAATGAGATCAAGTCTCAATTTAATCATGCACAGTAAGACATGGAGGAAGCACTCCTTCATACTTGTGTTTGACGCTGTGATGTGAGCACCCGGACATCTTCTGATATTCCGGCAAGAACATGTGGGGAGATACTGTAGCCTTCAAGATTCATCATTCATAGCATTCAGTGGCTATCCACTTCTTTGAGGTCTAATTATTTGACCTACTTAATATATTTAGCGAGTAAACCGTCTTGGAGTTCTAAGGTTCCTTCTCGTTGTGGGTTTTCCATCCTTTACTATTGTGAAAAGCATGCAACTACTGTGGCGCATGGACATGTGTACATATTCATGCTATCTACCACGCACAGTCATCCTCATTTTCCTCTTGATTCATCCTCTAAATGTATTTCTATAGATTGCAACAACACATTCATTACCAGTGTTGGAGAGTAGTGAACTATATTTTTTATAACTAATCCAAGATAGACCGCAGCCTGTCGTTTCCAGCGGGAGCCAATTAATCATAGTGGGCAGAACAAGCGAGGAGGTGGGCAGAGCCAAGCACGAGCTAGCAAGTTCCTATTGGTGCTTTCTAGCGTGTATTTGCATATTTCCATTAGGGGAACGTCTGCTCTGTGAAGTGCGTGTGTGCAATAACTAAATTTGCTCTTGCACTCCTTCTAAACAACACCATTTAAAAAAAAACTTTGGCAAAGGGTAAAGTCTACAAAACTTAGTCCACTCTGTTTGTAAGAGATGTTAGTGTTGGGAACAGAAAACTGTATCAAGATTCAATGTTTCATTGGTGAGAAAATTAGCAGAATGCCAAAATCCATCTCGCTCCATTAACTCCCACTGCCGGCCAGTGGACTTCCTCTCATCACTATATTTGGTGCTGAGTGGAAATGCCAACCGGATGCTTCAGATCAAACATCTGGATCGTTGTTCTATCTGTGGTTCAAGTAGTAATTAAACTACAATTTGCAGTAGCTTGGTGGTAGTTGAACAAAATTCAAATCTTGTCGTGTTTTCAGTTGTTAATTACTTTTTTTCCATGTAGCTGTGTAGCTAACTACTGGAACTACACGCTACATTGTTTTGCAAAAAAGGAAGAAAATATGGGTGAAAAATGCCTAAATCTCACTTGAAACATAATTTTTGTGTTCAATAGGCTAAATTACACATACTTTTAACATCTGACTCCAGAGTGATCTGTTTTTGCAATTTGCAGTCTATGACATTTCAGATTAAGATATGAGAATTTTTCCCGAACTAGCAAACAACTTTTTCAAAGTAGCTTTCGTTAAGTAAACTATATTTATCTTAAGGGTAGCTTAACTTCTTCTAGTGTGAAGTAATTGGTAGTTTGATAAACCATACATTTGAGTCATTTAGTCATTTGCTCTTATCCAGAGCGACTTACAGAAGCAAGTTGGGTTCAGAGTAGCTTCCCCAACACTGTTCAGTACTGATGGACTGCATGCCTGTCCTCTTCTGATTGTCTTCATTCTCTTCATCTTCAAGCAGTGCAGCAGTAGGTGTCAAAGCCCCCCCCCCCCCCACCAAAAACCATCAATGAACGATAACATCTTACTTGCCAACTTGGAGGCCATTTTCATTTTTTTCTTTGGAGGGCATTTCAGGGATGATAAGGAATCGCTAATGAGCCAGGAACTCCTGTTTGGCTAATGTTGGACACATTATGATGTTTGATGTGAATACAATTGCCTCTTGGACATGTTATGATCTTTGATGTAAGTACAATTCACAGATCCAATAAATTGTACTGCCTGTACGGCACTTAAAGTAGTATTAACTACAAATACAACAGAGGGCTCCAAACTCTGTAGAGCCCCCAGTGATTGTGGCGCTTGCAGTGTGTTTACATGTGTTATTTGCTGTTCCTTTGAGACAGAAGTGTGTATACTATATACCCATAGGCTACAATAGTGAATTATTTCATTTCTACCATTCCCCATTCATTCCAACCTATAAACATGTGCTCAACATACGTGGTAGAAATATGCCCACTCATGTACTCATATGAAAGGCTGGTGGTTTGGAGTACTCGTCTAGCATCTCTTGTGACAATAGCTTATATTGATATGGGAGATTGTAGTCATTGATTAATGCTAGTTACTGGCCGTCACAACAATGTTTGGACTGACCTGATTTAGAAGGCAATTATCTCTAGCGAACCATATTGTCTGTTCTAACTACACAGTTGAATCACATTACCACTAGTGTGTCTACTTCCGAAGCACAGCCATTGAACCTAGTATGACATGAAACACATTCTATTTCCTGGAATCATCTCCCATACACTATAATAACTCAACGGTGTCACAGCTGTATAGATTTAAAGTAATTACAACTAATTGTGTGACAGCAATTATTGCGACTGAATCTCATGCCTGTTGATTCAGTCTGCTAAACAAATGCCATTTAGCAAGGGCCTAATTAGAACATTGTTGACACCGTGATGCGGGGAACAGAATCATTGCATGATGCCCAATCATTCTCCATCTCAATCTTGTTCTCCATGGAGGCAGGGTTACAGCTCGGAGAGAGAAAACATATGGATGTAAATGTATTTTTTGTTTTACACAATGTTTCTCTCAAACACCATTTAGCCACCTGAGGTTATGGACAATGCAATAGATTCACCAGTGGAGGCTGGTGGAAGGATACATGGGGTAGAATGGGGAGCCCGGCCTCCTTATTTCTCCTTCCACTAGCCTCCACTGGAATACACCTCCATATCTTGCTATGATTTTAGGTTACCGTCATTTGCATAATCATGAAATTGTTTAACATCAACGCCCCGGACCAACAGGAGGGAGATCATTCAATGTCTCATTTCGTTTAGTGTTATCTGAGCCATTTTGCCTCTGAGCCATATTCAGGGGCACCGTATGGGGGAGAAAAGTTAAGACTATTCTAAGGGCCTGTGACTGATAGGGGCCCTAATCAAAAAGTAAACATCCAGAGAGCCCCCCCCCCCCCTTGCTTACTAGCAAGAAGGCTCGGCACTGGGCTCTTGATGAGTAAGGATGAGCAAGGGCCAGTGATAACTGTTAAATGGTATGGCTATGGATATTGGATCACTACACACATGATGCCCACAGGCTAAGAACAAGACTGAGAACAGACTGAGAACAAGATATATCTCAAAGTAATGGCTGGATTGCCATAAAATTAGTTGTGTACCATCAAGACCCCAAGTGGAAGAAACCTATTGATTTGGTGACCTCTTGACCTTTCCTCTAGCGCCACCATCAGGCCTTTTCATTTCCATTTCCATTTAGTTTTCCATTTCCACTTTTACAGCTGCTTATTTTCTAGTTGGAATGTATACTTAGTTCAGAAATCTGCTGCTGATTTAATTATTTTGTTTGTTATATGATTTTACAGATGATAATGTTAATGTATTTTAATCGAAGAATAATTAATAATAATAATTAATAATTAATGTATATTTAAGTTATTTATTAATATTAAGAGAATTTTCCATTCAAGAATTGTACCATTAAAATGACATTTAGACTGTAAAAGATGGCCTTTAGCACATCTCTTATAGAGGGTATCAGTCTTGCACCAAGTATTGAATTCCACTGTATGCAGAATGTTGCATGCATGTCTGCACAGTGTTGTATTTTCACAGCTCACTGTCAGTAAATATCGTACAGTAAATATTGGACTACAAGACAGTTGCAAACCTGCAAAGGTCGCGTTATTTAAAGCTTTGAATGGGTTGATTGGGCTCTGGAGGTGTATGGTTACAGCAATTGCACAGGGTTGGTGTGGCCTGTGGTGGTGGGGCCCAATGTGTTATCTTTTCACGGGGCCCAAAATCCCTGGCCATATTACATGACTTTTCTTTACAAGAGATATAACTTTCATGAGTAACATGCTTGATCGGTAATTGGCTAGACATCTTACTCGTAAAACGGTGCTCGACTGACTGTATCAACTACGAAGCATCCACGTTCCCCATAGCGTGTGTGTCAGGTTGAATTTGAGGTGAATTCCAGTTGAGCAAATGGCACAGGCCTACTAGCTTAAGCTTATGACTAGTTATGTTCAGAAAGAGCTCTTTAAATAGCAAATATATCACAGAGTGCAGCAAGCATTTGATAGAGCATCCCGAAAGACAACTAAATGGAGAACAGCTGTCTTTGGTTTGGAATAATAATGATTAGAAGTAGTTTAGTCTATTGTCCTGTCACTGTAGCTCCATAACCAAAATGGCTGACTCAGATATACACTACTTGATATGATACTACAGGTTCTTCTGGCTCAGGTGCGTCTGGAGTATGTTGAGTACGTTGTGAGGAGAGTTTGATTCCTGGACTCACAGTGGCAGAGATGAACTGTGTTACAGTACACAGAGTATATCAAACATCAGGAACACCTTCCTAATATTGAGTTGCACCCTATTTTGCCCTCAGAACAGCCTCAATCCGTCGGGGCATGGACTCTACAAGGTGTCGAAAGCGTTCCACTGGGATGCTGGCCCATGTTGACGCCAATACTCTCCACAGTTGTGTCAAGTTGGCTGGATGTCCTTTGGGTGGTGGACCACACACGGGAAACTGTTGAGCGTGAAAAACCCAGCAGCATTGCAGTTCTTGACACAATCCGGTGTCCCTGGCACCTACTACCATACCCTGTTCAAAGGCAATTAAATATTTTGTCTTGCCCATTCACCCTCTGAGTGACACACATACACAATCCATGTCTCAATTGTCTCAAGGTGTAAAAGTCTTTCTTTAACCTGTCTCCTTCCCTTCATCTACACTGATTGGTGGATTTAACAAGTGACATCAATAAGGGATCATAGCTTTCACCTGGATTCACCTGGTCAGTCTATGTCGTGGAAAGAGTTCCTGATCTTTTGTACACTCAGTGTATATTGATAACAGAAGCTACAGTATACTGTGATAACGTGCTTCAACTAGATCTCTCTTTGTGTATGTTCTCCTGAGGGGGTCACAATGTGGGTTGGATAGTACAGCACAGTACATTACAGTACAGCACAACCTCGTCAGAGACTTGATGGGAAGTGTAACAAGGGAGTATAAAATACGTAGACAATCACAATTGAGTTTGTGGGAGAGAAAATGCACGTTGTCACTTTGTTTCCCTGGGCCTTAAAGGCAAACTCCACTCTAAAACTATCTTTTGGTATTTGTTTCATTAGTCCATTGTTGACATAGTCCCAAAATGTTTTGCTTGTCAGCAATCAAGTGTTCAACATATGTAACTTTCTAAATACAGAAATCATCCCCGCATTATGCATTTTGCATCCTGTGATGCTGCGTTTTGGGTGGAGTGTTCCTTTAAGGGATGTGTGTTCTCTGCATTGCCTCGTATTATAGGTGTGTATTACAGAGATCATAACCCTCAATGACAAAGAATTGCTTTTTGTTGTGAATAGAGGGCCACGCGGTGAAGGTGTGTGCGAGTGTGTGTATGTGTGTGTGTATGTATCAATGTTGAATCTCCATAAAGAGTTACCTTGAGCTATGTCGATTAAGTAACACTGTACTTTATTTCCAACAACTTGTAGGAAGTATAACCAACCTCTCGAACATAACCCGCAAGCTAAACCCCTCGAAAGCTTCTTTCTCAGCCCATGTCCTTGAAGCATTCTGCTGGATTCCATCCGAAGAGCATATCAACTTTAATTTGTTAACATTACCCCATAAACATTTGCTGCCTAGGGACAATTGAATTTGAAGCCAAACACTGTTCTATAATGTGAACTCTAACTTTAATTTGCAATATTCACAAGTTATTTCTTGCTGAGGGTGGATGAGTTTATCCTCCAAGTGTAATTGAGAGAAAAGGGTTCCTTCTTCTCAACCTCTTTCACCCCACACAGAGCTGACGATGGACTTTCTCTGGCATCACACCAGTGGCTAAATCTCTCATTGCCTTTTCAGTGCTTTTTAGAAAATATTCTTCCCTAAAACGGAATACATCATAGTTTCAAAGTAAAGTGTATGCACACATTATAGTTTCAATCTATGTCCCTCTTAGTCATTTCATGGGGACTTAAATGCTGTCATCAAAATCATATCTCATATAGGTCTCATCTAGAATACATTCTATATTCCGTTTTCTATGTTCTACTGTGCATTGAAAAGTTCACCTCAACGTCATAAGCAGCATGATTTGAAAATAAAAACAGCATTTTAGTCAACGCACATGATTTACACTTTGTGTGTTTCTGGATTGATAAATAAACGTACAAAATGGTCTGCCTCTGTGCTCGGGCCTGGGTGGCTGGGCCGTGGAGCCAAGAGGGAACCATCCGACACACAGGATCTAATTAAGCCTCCGAGGAGTTTGATTCCCGTACCGTTGCATTTCTCGTGGTTAACCACTCATTTATGCAGAGGATAAACAAGCTCAAAAACCTGGGCTAAGCATTCCTTCTCCTTTAGGTTGTTAGAGCCTCATAGACTCATCGCCTCGTAGCCAAGCTTTTTCACTAGGGGATAGAGTGATCGCTTTGGCAGATGGATATCTGATCTCACAGAGGCCTGTGAGAGTAGAGTGATCTCAATTTTGACTTTTGAAAATGTTTCACGGAATGGTATGGTTGATAATTGCACCATATATGCAGAAACACTATGACAGCTACAGCTACAGCCATACTAATTCACGTCTATAGCATGTAGACTTTCTCTACAGCAAGTGCCCCCCCCCCCCCCTCGATGGCTGTTATGACCACAATATAGCTATCGTTTTGGCTATGGTAGAATCAATAACATGGAAATACCATAGTGATATTAAATAAATGTTATTACCAACGATCGTACATCTGTGTCTAATCTCGCCGAACTAAACTATAGTGAGTCTTGTTCCTGAAAGCAAAAAAAATAGCTTTCAGTTTATTTGCCCCCGAAAATGAGGAATTATGCGAGGGTCACAGAATAGGCCTAATGGATACAACATTACCATGAGCACTTGGTGAACTATTGGAAAACTGCTGAACAGGATCCAGTTATTGTCATAAACTCCATTTTAAAAAGGGTGATTAACTACTACACACATAGTACATTACACCCATTAGCCTTTGTTCAGAGCTGGGTTTTGGAAGCAAATTGCCCCAGTCCATTATCACTGTGAATCAATTATCACTCTATCTTGGACCCAAATGGCACCCTTTTCGCCATAGTGCACATCTTTTACCAAATACCTATGGGCCCTAGTCAGAATTAGTGCACTTTGTAGGGAATAAGGTGCAATTTGGGACGCAACCTCTTTCCTAGGCCCTAATTCCATCCATACATTCCAGTACCAACCTGGAAGTGAGGTTGAGTCACCTGGTGGGCGGTGATTTCTCTTTAGGACCAATGGAATGGCATGGCTTGGCGTTTATTATTACAGTGGAAACACAGTGACCAATTGTAACATATTAAGTTCCCTCGTGAGATTTAACATCTTGAAAAAAAAAACTGTATGTATGATTTGAACAAATGTAATGGAAAACCCGAAATGCAGTCTACAGATCTCATTCCAATATGTTGTTACCATTACCAATACCATACCAAGATACTGTATTGAAGATGAATATAACAAGGAGGACGGAAAGTGCAATTTCATAGAGCTTGTGAAAAGTTACTGACTTAGATCTCACAGTTATGCATATACAGTACATGATTCTTTTTTTCTCTTTGAGACGACAAGTGTTGCTTTCCCGTGTATTTGTTGACATGGAATTGCTTGCCATTGCGTTGATGCATGATCACAATATGATATTGAGCCCTGTATGAGTTCTATATATTTTTAAGTATTGCATCATCAAACCACGACAGTTGCATTGTTGTTTACCTCAATGGGTTTCTTCTAGAACAAAGGGAACATTGTTGCAGCTTAAAGTGAGTGTATTCATAATGGCACATTCTTTATGTTAAATGCTAAATGTTCACATTGCTAGCGATTAATCACATTTGGAGCCCTTTTCATGTGGTTGGAAGTGTGTAGCAAGAAAAATAGCTGTGATCTCATTTTGTTTCATGTTGACAATGGCCCCATTCTCGGAGCGAAAGCAAAGATCCCTTTCATTTGAATTGCATAGTGTTTTTATTCCTTTTTCAGTGAAGGACCGTGATCTGTGTAGCATAGAGAAAGATTCATCATCAGAGCGAGCAATAATGCTTGCTTTCAAGGCACACGAATGCACACGCACGCACACACACACACACACACACACACACACACACACACACACACACACACACACACACACACACACACACACACACACACACACACACACACACACACACACACACACACACACACACACACACACACTCCCCTCATATGGCACACTTTGCTGCGGATCAATTGTCTCGACATATTAACAAAAGCAAGGACAAGCAAAACAGTGTGCGTTCTGTGTTTAGGTTCCCCAGTGAATGGAGCTAAGATGATAAATATTCCTTATAACACATTTATCAAATTCCCTGTGGCGTCCGCAATAAATCAAGTGCAAATAAGTGAGTAGCTATAGCTGTAAATTGTACAGAAGAAAGCGGATGGGCCTTGTGGAATGGAATGTATTTTGTTATTAAACTACTAAATATAGATTTGTTTTATCTGTGTTTCATCTTTTTTTGACCAACTATTTATTGTTCCTCTCCCCCAACAAGCTCATGTTGTGGACATATCGATGCATAAAACAAAACATCATGGGTAACTCATCTTGTGTTTGTAAAATAGTTTGTGGGAACAAGCCACACATTAATACAATCAGTCTGCACACATTGATATTTGATACAGATTATCAAAATACAATTGATAAATTCAAACATGATTACATTATATTAACTCAAAATAAGCTTTTGACCTTTTCGACTGCTCTGCTGAATGTATCTAATGTTGGTTCCTTATAGCTGTTCACACGTTGCTATGGAGAGCTCTAGTGAAAGAACGTCAAGGACGTTTTGTTGCCATTTAGTTATGCTGAGCTTAGGTGGAGGCTCCCATTTGAACATTATTTTTGCAGCAGTCAGTCCGGACAACCATACTCATTTCTGGGGAGTCATCATTCAACGATAATATATTGGGGAGATAAGTTATGGCAGCACCAACTATGCTCGACACAGACCTGACAACCTGTGACCAAAAGGTCTTCACACTGGGGCAGTTCCACATCATGTGTATGTAAATTGAATGGGGTCGGTAAGAGTGTATGTAGCTGCCAATATTTGTTTGAGAACAAAGCAGAGAATTTGGAATAGGAGCACATTTAAATTGGCAGCATTAAGAGGTGTAATGACATATAGAACCTGTATCTAGAGTGTTCAATGGGGTCAGTAAGAGGTGTAATGGCATATAGAACCTGTATCTAGAGTGTTGAATGGGGTCAGTAAGAGGTGTAATGGCATATAGAACCTGTATCTATAGTGTTGAATGGGGTCGGTAAGAGGTGTAATGGCATATAGAACCTGTATCTAGAGTGTTGAATGGGGTCGGTAAGAGGTGTAATGGCATATAGAACCTGTATCTAGAGTGTTGAATGGGGTCGGTAAGAGGTGTAATGGCATATGTAACCTGTATCTATAGTGTTGAATGGGGTCGGTAAGAGGTGTAATGGCATATGTAACCTGTATCTATAGTGTTGAATGGGGTCGGTAAGAGGTGTAATGGCATATGTAACCTGTATCTATAGTGTTGAATGGGGTCGGTAAGAGGTGTAATGGCATATAGAACCTGTATCTATAGTGTTGAATGGGGTCGGTAAGAGGTGTAATGGCATATAGAAC